>NC_134085.1:30884205-31187235 GCF_000715075.1 Nicotiana tabacum
CTTGGATACCCTACTAAAGTATACTCAAGTGAAGCCTGGGACAATCTCACATCATATACCTCAAATCACCATACTTATAATAAGCTCTCTGGGAATGTGGTGGCTGGAACTGAGTCTATCCCAAATGACTTGAATAAACACTATAAGAACCCTATGCAGGAAATGCACTGAAGGATGATTGTCCCGTATGAGTGCTCTGAAATGCATGTCTAGCTGGAGCACTATGTAAAACATGAAGTGCTGATTGAACAATTCGACTGACATAGCCTCTACCATGGCAACCCTTGCCACTAGAGTAGGAACCACTAAATCCTCCAAAACTATGAGGCTTCTTAGCCTACCTATCATTTCTCACCTGCCTGCAAATATGACCTAGTCTCCTAGTAATCTCCAAAGTCTGATAAAAGGCAGTCTCAGTGCAGTCTCAGTCTCTGTCTCCTATGCCATCCCGAACCTAAGGTTGTATATGAATCCCTCAAAAATTGACTGACCCTCTCCCTCTCAGTAGAAACTAGATAAGCTACATAGCATGATAACTCTATAAAGCTCACACAATACTAGGTTAAAGTCATACCCTCCTCGCAAATGCTCGAATTGCACAACTCATCTATGCTGGTCTGCAGGATAAACTCCCCAAGAAAATAATTCAGAATAGGGACCATGTAAATGGTGCTACACCGGCTGGCCTACTAGCCTTATAAGTCTACAACCATTTGTATGACAGCCTTGACAACTGAAAAGTAGTAAAGTCAAACTTGTTCGACTCCACCAAACCCAAAGTGAATAGAATACAATAACACCGATCTAAGAAAACATTTTCATCCTCAGTTTCCAGTCCACTGAAATAGGGAGGATGAAGTCTTTTAAACCTCTCCATCATCTTCTACTCCTCAACAGAAAACACTGGCCCTATCTCGAGCTAAACTGCAACTACTGGCTGCACCAGCAGAACACTCGGTGTTTGATAAATATGAGCTAGCTGATGTGGTGTACATGCGATAGGAGTCTGGGATCTTCCTCTAGCCTATAAAGTTTTTGGTTCAATCAAAATCAACCCTACCTAAGTCAAGCTCTCAAACATACTCATAATATGAGTCAAAGTCTCCTGAAGTCCAGGTGTAGCGATAGGCCACTCAAGTGCCAAAGCGGCTCCGACCTGCTCAACATGACCGAGATCCTACTCATCAAATTGATCTACTGGTGGCTCCACAACAGCTACCCTAGTAGGACCTGTAACTACAGCGCGTGCACTACATCGGCCTCTACACCGGCCCCATCCTCGTGCAACTATGATAGGGGGCACTGGTGCCTGCTCAGTTGATCTAGCATATCATGTTCTCACCATCTGTGAGAGATTAAAAGAGTAAAGGTTCAAACTTCCAATAAACAAATATGCATGATAAAGAATAAAAGAAAGGGAAGTTTTCCTAGCAGTTTGGTAGCCTTTCGAAGATAAGTACAAACGTCACTGTACAAATATGTAAAACTCTACTAAACTTGCCTTTGACTCATAAAACCTAGGGCTGTTATACCAACTTGTCATGACCCAAAATCCCACCAAAGGTTGCGATGGTACATAACCTCAAAAACTAGGTAAGCCAATCATACTCACATCATTCAATCAACAAGACAAGATATAATATGTCTAAATCATCATAAATAGGGGAATGATATTCAACATGAGAAAAAATATCGATACATGATACCAACTCCCAAAAACAGGTAATACAAAGTCATGAGTTCTAAACCGAATACATAAGAAATCTCAAAAGTACAATATTGTCTGAAAGTAGAAGCAACAATATCAAAATAAGGGAAGGGGACTCCAAGGGCCTGTGACGGTGATGCAACACTATCTTGAATACTCTCAAATAGCGAATGTCCTCATTACCGAGGTCCGCTGCCTCCAACACCTGGATCTGCAGAAAAATATACTAAAGTATAGTATAAGTATTGAAATATGTGCACTCAGTATGTATCAAGACTAATCTCGGTGATATAGTAATAAGGTTCAAGTCATATGATGCTCACTAAATTAAGAACATATGCAATATACATAATAACTTGCAACAAGATTACAACCAGATGCATCATCATCAACTCAACAAAACAAGAGAGATCAGTTCAACACAAGTAAAATCAATCTCGACAGCCGAATCATCAGTCAATAACAAATGCATAGAGTAGCATGTTAAGATGCATGTAAAATGCATTACAAGAATAAAGGATTCACTTGCATGATCAATCTTCCACCCTTATACTCCACTCATCATCAACTGCCTCTACATCAAAATCAATCACATCAGCCAAATTACCACAATTTGTGTGTATGCCATCAAAAGAGAAATATGAGAAGGCGACCATTGGGGGATGGATCCATATCCACATGTTGCGCGGTAAAGACCTCGTGCCATAATCATATTAATCACACGACAAATACCTCATTCCATTACAATCAAAATTGCACGTCAAAGACCTCGTACCATAATTATATCAATCGCATGGCAAAGACCTCATGCCACAATATAATCATAATCGCACGACAAATGAGCTTGTACCACAATAACAACAATATCATCATATCCTCACGGTAAATGACCTCCTGCAAACACAACTATATCCACTCAACATGTCCACATATGCCATAATCATAACAATGTAAGATGCCAAATTATCATCAAAGAGACATATGCTCATAATTCATCAATAGAGTGCATAAGGACATAATAATAATAATGTATGGATGAATGCTCAATATATGAAGTATGACTAAATCAGTTATAGAAAACATTCCACAATGGCTCCTTTCTGAGTCCATCTGATCTATTTTTATGCTAGTTCCTAAAAATATGAAGATATTTCCTTTACTTCTACTTTTTATTTTTTTCATGTTCTTCTATACTCATGTGAGTTCATGGAGATTTTGAATGTATGCTTCTGTTGACAGTCGTCAATATTTTTTCCGGCCTTTGGTCGATAGAAATGGCTCCTTTCTGAGTCCATAATTATTCTCGGGATCAAGCCTAAAGTGGTCCAGTAAACTTGGATTATCGGGGCCCTCGAGCCTCATGGAGATAGAGCACCGAAGTAAAAGTCGACTTCGGGTGCTCAAAGCTTTTACTTTGAGCTTGACATAGATAATCTTTTAAGGTGTTGTAGGCAGGCTTCTGAGGAAGGGGTCATTCGTACTTAGGCGACTTCCTGAGGTCGAGCCCTTGTGGACTTAGATTGAAGTGCTTATATTTCTTCTCGAGGGAAAACTTTGAGGTCGGGTACCACCTCGGAAATGGAGATGATGTCGCTGACCATCTGGCTCCTAACTTCTTCTCGACAGAGATCTCTAGGGTCGGGTACTACCTAGGGAATTGTACCGAGGCCGTTAGCCTTCCGGGGCTTATCCTAGGTAGGCTAATCGTTGTTGTTTCCCATATATACATGGGGCGACTCTTGCTTATTTGGAGGATCCCATTATTTAGACAGCTATCCTTCCGCCTTAGCATCGAGCTAATTGTTACCTTACGCGTAAAAGTGTTGGTGTAGATCCCTGCTTTAGCTTGCCAATTCTACCATAGTTATGACTGCTACTTCAGGGCCTGCCTGGCAGGAAGGGGAGAGTTCCACTCCTAGTGCTCAGGATCTGCGGGAGTTTACTCTGAAGACTATGTCTTTGATAAGAGAGGAACATCTGGAAATGGTGAGGAGAGACTACGAATGGGGTGAAGGGATAGCGCTGCAGGTGCTTTCCCCGGATGAGAGCATTACAGACCCTGCTAATGGATTCCTGAATGTGTACTTATACCCTTTTGCTCTAGGCCCCCTTGATAGGGTCGTGCTTGATTTCTGCCTAAAGTATCGGGGTACTTTGGTGCAGATACACCCGTCATTTTGGCGAGTAGTGTTGATGATGAGATTCTTTGTGGAGAAGGTTGGGCTTGAATTCACGCTTAGTCACATCGTCAGGTTGTTCTGGCCCTTTTATCATCAAGGCCTACTGACCTTGTGGTGCCGTTCGTCCATGCCCTTTGTCATTGATGATGAGGAATATGGGGATCGAGAGTGGATCAGTCGATTCGTCCGGGTCCGGACGATTGATGTTATCCCCGTGGAGCTCATACCATTTCCCGAGGGATGGAATTATGTGCGTGAGTGGAGTGTCTCATGCTTTCTTAGATTCTCTTATAGAGGAAACCAATTTAGTAACTGTGTTTCTTCCTTTCCTGTAGCTACTTCGTTGGTGTCAGGCGAAGTTCTCAATTTGCCCGACTGGGTACAAAAGTTGGTGAACCATTTGACGAGCGTAGGTGGTGAGCTGTATCCCGGGGCAGATGGGAAGCGAAATACCAAGGTACGTGCGTAAGGTGCTTTTACCTTGGCCTTCGTATATTTGAGATAATATTTTCTTCTTTTTATGTGATGACCTTGCCGTCATAGGTATCGAAAGGTCCCTAGTTGTGGGGTTGTGCTCCTTCAGAGAGGGAGAGGAGTTACCGACTTCCGAGCCAAGGAACGGTGGCGATAAATGAGATATGCACTTGCAGTGCGATAGATCTTTTAGTGGGGCTAAACGGGTACATGTCTTTGAGGGAAAAACATCGCCTGTACCTGTTGTTTCTTAAGTCTTCGGTAATGAAGTGGTGGTTCCTCCAAGTGATCATGCTTCGACCGAGGTTGGTTCTTCCAGGGCCAAGGGGGCTGAACCACTAGGAGTGTGCTCGGCCTTTGAGAAAGTTTGCCGGTTTCATTTCGTGGTGAGTTTCGGCATAGTCTGTCTGCATCTCGTGTCTTCCCTTCCTTATCAAGTTTTTCTTCTACAGGCCTTTGATAGGCTCAGGTTTGAGCTGCTCTGTCATGGGGCTAGGCTTCAGAATGCTCTGGATGAGGGGAGGTCCCTTAGGCTCCTCTATGAGGGGAAGGATGTTGAGTTGATGCACTGGCGATATGAGGCGTACCAGAGCTTGAATTATGAGAGCTATTTGATGGAGTAGGTAACATCTCGTAGTACACATTTCGCTTTTTTAACCCTTAAGGTTAATCTTTTTGCCTATCTCAGTTGCAGAAAAAGACAGAGTCTCTAGAGTACCTTAGGGTGAAGGCAACAGCGTTACGAATGACTGTGGCGAACTAAGAGCTCAGGTGTAGGCTCAAACTTCAAATGAGAAGGGTGCCTTGGCTAAAGTTCCCGCCTTCGAGGCCCAACTCCGCTTGGCTCATGACAACGCTTCAATTTAAGCGGATATGATCACGAAGTTTGAGTCTGAACTCTCGAAGGTGAGGGCTGAATCATCGATGCTCGGGCTGAAGTAGCATTGAGTCGTACTAAGGCTGATCAGGAGATGGAAATTCATTTAAAGGATACTACTGATGCCCAAGCTGATTTGAAGAGGGCCCCGATCATGAAAATGGGATCGAGGAATATGTCCATTGCACATCCAGAAGAGAGGTACTTGAAGAGATCGACACCAGGGGTTTTGTTCTACTGGAAGAGATGGGTCGAGCAAGGACGGACGTGCTCGAACACTTCTTGCCGATGCCACGGAGAGTGAAGATGAAGCTGGTAGGTCGTAGCCCCCTAAAGCAGGGCGTAGATTTTACCATTTTGTATGTGATATTTGCATAGCATATTTGTAGGCGGAGAATGCACTTTTTGCGTCTGTAAATGAAAGAAAGCCTGAAGCTTTATCTCTTATGTATCCCTTTCTGCTTCACTTTTGACCAGGCGGGCTGGTTTCCGAGTTGGTGAGAATCCTTAGATTCGTTACATGGTTCCAGAGCTCATCAAGCTGGCCCGAAGGCTTTTTTATGCTCGGTTAAATACGGCTTACAACGCTAGTTGGCGTTAGAGCCCTTATGCTTTGTTCAACCATTTTGGGTTTAGTCTTCGAGTCTTGTTTCAACTCGAGCCTACTTGACCTCTGATATTTTGTGCCTGCATGGGCGGATGACAATGGCTCTTATGCCTTTCCCTTGGGCATTTTTTATTTTAACTATTTTGGGTTCAGTATCCAAGTCGGAATGAGACTCGAGCTTAATTGACCCTCAAGTTATTTTTTGTGCCTGCATGGGCAGATGACAATGGCGCTTACACCTTGGGTCAAAGCAACCTTTTAGGCATGTGGCCCTAAGGCTCGTGAAGCTGGCGACAATGGCTCTTACGTTGTGCCCTTATGCATGTACAATTAACTATTTTGGATCCAATCTCCGAATCGGGTTACGACTCGAGCTCATTTTAATCCTCAAGTTTTCAATTTTTAAGGTGGCGATAATGGCTCTTACGCTTTTGGTTGTTGAGACCTTTTAGTGTGTGGCCCTGAGGCTCGTTTGACTGGCGATAATGGCTTTTACGCTTTTGCCCGTGGCATATGTAGGCTTTGTTTTCCTCTCGCTTAGGTCTTTTTGAAATGATTTTTCCTGACCCATTGTCGGTTCGGGAAGAACCTCTATTTCAAGTCGTTAGCGACGATGTTCGAGCACCTCTGAAGGTTTAGCTCGTAGGTTGAATAGCTCGAAGCCTTGTGATTTGGAGTTGACATGGTCGAAGTTCGTTTACCTGCTGAGGGTAGCGTGTTTTAACCGGTTCTTATCGAAGTAGATTCGAAGTAATGGCATGTGATTTTGTTAGCGACGGTCGGGCGTCCCTGAGTCGCGTTAATTTGCCTGGTGCAGCCGTTTTGACCATAGTCATATGTGTTTGGACGGAGCCATTTTTTATCCCGAGTGTGATAGTTTAGGCATCTGTATCAAGGGTATGCCCTTTCGAGAGTACTACAAATGCGACACATAGCCTAAACTTCGGGATTGAGTTTTATGCTTATAGTAAGGTCTTACAAAATTTTCATGCATGTTGAGGTCTTACAGTTTTTTCATGCCTGTTGAGGTCTTACATTTCTTTGTTGTTATGTAAAATAGATCTGGCTAGGCTGAGTCTACCCGCTCAGGGTCTTTTGGCCTCTGTTTTTTTAGTGAATGGCGATTGGCGACAGTCTCCGAGTCATCGAGTTTGCTTAGGCTCGAAGGCCGTTACTCGTGAGGTCGGAATTGCATCGTTAGGGCCTCATGAGCACGGAGTTCTGACCCTGAGGTCATGTGGATGCCAAATTGTTGATGCTCAGTCTCCGAGTGTTTCGAAACATACTCGGTGAAGGGATCCTTGCCGCGAGTATGCTGAATTTTCTTTGGAGTACGAGATGCTTTTGGCGAAAGATATCCTTTGATTGCTTGGCGTAAATACATGTTTTGTTGTTGTGAGCTCAACCTGCACGGGCACGGCTCTTTTGGCCGTTTGGACTGGTATGTGATTTCCTATTAGAACTTAGTCTATCGTTCCCCGACCCTTCCGAGCGGACGACGTTTTCAAGGTTGGTGCCTTCCAGCATTCGGGGTTGATTGCAAAAGAAGCCCTGTGAGCTTGTCGGATCTTCCTTAGGAGGCACGTTACTCTGCTAATAACCTTGCTAGCGAGACCCTCTTTGGAGGGGAAAGAGTGCGACGAGTGTCGTTAAGGCCTTGGGATCTTCGGGTAGGGTTAACACTTCTGAATGCCTTGGCCGGGTATCTGCATACAGGTTAGTGTAAAATAACGAAGAAGGGATGTAGTTTTACCTTACCACGGGGTACGTTGGCGGTGTTCCGAGGTTCGATATGTCCATGCTGTTTTGGAGGGAGGACTCTGTTAGTCCTACACTGTGTTTTAATCGGGCTTGGCCGAAGACATGGTTTGATTACCCTTCGACTCTTTCGAGAGTGGAGATATTGGTGCCAACGATATGTTATGTGACGCGAACATTCCCCTTGCTGCGTGTTGCTCCCTGCCGATAGATTTAATTTCGTCCCTTGCGGAGGGTTTTATCCTTTGGCGACGGGGGGACGACAGTGCCTTTTTACAATGCATCTGTGGTCGTCTAAATAAGGCGTTCATGCCTTGCACCTCCTTTCATGATACGGAACTTGGCATTCCGGTTTGGGCCAGCCGTGCTGATCGAGAGAATGGTCTTTCTTCACGTTATCTCAATCACCGTGTGGAATCCGCCAAATATTCAAGAGGCGGGCGTGACTTGGTCCGGCGGTCTACGCCGCCCTATTATCCTCGGCCCAATGATATTGATCGAGCCACCTAGATTCATAAGCACATGTTTTATTTGAAATGGATTAAATGAGGAAGAAGGTTACCAGTGCATTGGTGTGAGGCTGGGACACTGTCTCGGTGTCCTTTCTGCTAAACGTGAGGGCGTCCTTGGGAATACATCCCCGGATTCACTTTTCTCTGGTGACGGGCATCTCTACCCTATTCTTTATAAGTTCTTGCAGTGTGTCGTTGCTCCTCCACTATCATGGTAATATGTTTCCGCCCAATTGCATCGTTCATCTCAGCCACCTTCATTACTCGGAACTGAATTTGACCTCGATTGCTCGACAGTTCTTGGTGGTGATTTTTATTGAGTAACTTGGCTTTTTTCCTTCTAAGCTGGTGGCCATCTTCGGCCCTATGACCGTGCGTATCATATAGTTCACACACCAGGCTGTGATTCCTCTAAGAGGGATTTGACTAAATAGGCCTGGGCCATTTGGCGTCTCTGGTTTTGCCGACGGTGAGCACGATGTCTGATACAACAATGTTGAAATTGTAACCTGATGGGCGAGGCGCCCTCGCTAGCCTTGTGTCCCCGTTGAATCTGGCTCTGTTGACGATTCCTTGAGGATATTGTCCTCGATCCATTCTCTGATCGTAGCGAGGTAGGTTGCATCTCGGGGCATTCCTCCTATCTGCGGCGTACAACTGGTATCTCTCCTTGTTTGGCATCGGTTTCTTTGCCAGGAGCCTGCTTGGGTATACTGAGCCTGAGGGGGCTCCCAGCTGGTAATCCATGAACCTGATTTGCGACTGGTGCCAGATGAGGGCGTCCGACCAGGTCTTACCTGAATACCCGATCAAGTTTTGTTTCAAATACCTTGAAATCATCGGGCTTTGCTTGTTTAGGCTTTGACTGAAGGCCTACACCGCCCGGCCATCTAAGACCGGGGGTAGTTCCGTTCATTCCATCTGGGGTGAGATGCGAATTCTAGCAGCATCTCATTCTCCCTTTGCTCAATCTCGGATGTGTCGGGCTTACCCGTCGTTGCTTCGATGGCACCGTTGTGTGGCTTCATGAAGGAATCCGCTAGTATGGCAAGTGAGTTTATGGGGCTGGGAACTAGACTATGATGCTGCATTGAGGCCCCCTTCGAGAGTGTTTCCCCGAATTTCATCAATAATACGGACTCGATCTCATCATTCTTTATATCATTGCCTTTTACCGCACAAGTGTAGGCTGTTACGTGCTCATTAGGGTTAGTGGTCCCGTTGTACTTAGGGAGTTCCGGCATTCTGAACATCTTTGCGATGGGTTTCGAGGCCGTCTCCTTGGGGAACAACCTTTGTATGAACTTCTTCGAATCCACGCCCTTGAGGACAAGGCGCGCACCCGTGATCTGGTCGACCCTAGAGTTGAAGGTCTCGACCTTTCTGTCATTGGCTGCTATCATTTTCTCGCCAATTCGATCCTTTTGGTGAGATCCTCAAGCATTATTACTATGGCCGGGTTGGTTATCAACCCATTATTGCTCGATCTCACGGGTACTTGTTCTGGGGGAGCTGTTTCCGGCACTACCATGCTGGGAGTCTTCGGATAGCATTGTAATTGGGTGATAGCCAACTGTTGTGCCTGCAACATTTCAAAAATATCATGAAGACTAACTTCATGTACTTCCCGAGCCGAGGTTTTCTGGGCTTCCTGTTGGTCGCCATGTTGCATGCTTTTATCAGTGTGTGAGGTTTTCTCGACCTGCTACGCATCTTGCAAACCCGCGTCCGCTGGAATCGGTCCAGGTGCGTTATCGGGGTTCTGCGGTGGCGAGACAACGACTGGAACATCCACAACATTTTCTCTGTGATTTTCAAGGTAGTCGTTCTCAACTCTGTTTAACAAGCCAGACATTTTGACCTGAAATCAAAAGATCTTGGACAGGAAAAAACGTGAAAGATAACTTGCGTTTGTGTAATGAAACCAGCAAGAAAATTTTTAGCCCCACGGTGGGCGCCAAACTGTTTACCATGAAAATGGTAATAACAACTAAATTTGTAAATGGGACTCTACAAATACGTGATCTATTTTTATGCTAGTTGTTAGAGCAGTTGATGCTAGGCGTATGAAGTTTAATGATGAAATACAAGCTAAGACGAGGCAGTAATCAAACCGAGGGGCTTGCTGCCTGGGCCTCGGGCTGATCGATGGGAGGATTCGAGGTTGATGCCTAGGCTCGAGTTTGAGCTATCGGGGGTAACCGAAAAGGGGATAACAGTTATGATATAATTTAAAAAGGCTCTTTATGGATAATATCAAGCAATAAATGAAGAACAAGTATGAAAGCAATAAATGGAAAGAGTATCCTCGAGAGAGTAAGTTGGAGAGAAAAGAGAGAGATAGAGAGAGATATTATTGATCTTGTGTAGAATGGTTGGAGCAACAACATCCCCTTACAAGGTGGTGAGGATCCCCTTTATATAGGAGGAGAATCCTGTTATAGTACAGTGGTCATTAGTTATAAAAGCATATAGATGGGATGGCTAGACACGACGCCTCGACACAGGCTCTGAGTAGGCCGGCTCCGTAAGACTTAGCCGTGTGCCTTAGGAATTCCCCTTTTTGCTCTAGCCTCAATCTTTAGCTTCTTTGAGTCAGGCCTCGACGAGCCCCAAGGGAGCGGACTCGATCGCAATTCCACGTCCTTGGGGTCTCAAAATATTCTTCCAAAGTGACTCGATAGCAAGAAATTAGGCCCTCTGATTTCACCACATACAGGCATATTAGAAACCTAAAGTCTAAGACGGTCATAAACAACATATAGCACCATGTACATGCTCATCACGTTGTGTACATGTCACTTTTCACATATCACAATTAAGTAAACAAGGCCAAATCCTAAGGGTTATTCCCTCACACAAGATTAGGCAAAATACTTATCTCAACAACACAAAATCAACCTTCTAAAATAGCCTTTCCTTTGGAAATCACATCTAACCAGCTCGAATCAAGCCAAAAATAACTCAATAACCTTAAACAATGCTATGGAATCAATTCCAAATAATAAAGCTCAATTTTTTATCCGATTACCAAAAAGCCAATAAAAGTCAACTCCTGGCCTACATGGTCTAAATCCAAGTCAAGAGATAGATCCTGGATACCCACAACTCCACGAGTCCAAATATATATTTAGATTCCAAAACCGAGTTCAAATCGACTCTCAAATCCCTAATTGACACTTCTCAAATTTATAGTCAAAACCCCCCAAATTAATCTTTCAATCCCATAATCTATATGTAAAATCCATGGTATGACAAGATATAACATCGAATTCAAGTAGAAATCACTTACCCTCTTTTCCTATGTCAAGGCCCAAAATCCCCACACCAAGTCATGACAACACCTAACCCTACCATCTAGGTAAGCCAAACGTATATATTACAATTACAATAAGAAATCTCCAATTTTATTAAACAAAAATTTGTGGAGGAATCAATACATATATCCTAAGGATTCATAGTACAAGTCATGAGCCACAATGAATCAGATTTACAAAGCTGGTATGAAGAATAAGTACAACACCTGTTCAAAATTTACATAAACAAAATTTAAAATCCTAAACTACCATGAACAAAAGGTAGCTGGAATCCAGAATGCAGCTACATCTTCAATTCCCATCTTTGTCATCCATAGCAGCTCGACTCCAAGATCTGCATGAAAGGTGCAGAAGAGTAGTATAAGTAAAACCGACCCCATGTACTCTGTAAGTATCATGGCTAACCACAACAAGATAATAGCAGCAAGAATGTCCAATGATACTCAACAAACCTATTTAGTTCACAATTCTACAAATTTACCACTATAGTGCAAGATTAAGTATGAAACACGGATATAACCAATCTGTGCACACAGAAAAGATATGCTCAAATCTTAGAACAATAAACAACTCAGCATATAGAGAAGATATGCGTGTACGATCAAGTCATGTGTGCACAGGTAGACATATAGTGAAGATATGCACTGTGCCCTTACAATACGAACCAGATAGCTTATAGAGAAGATAAGCACAAATAAGCATGTATACATTTCAGATCTAGCATATAAAGAAGATATGCGAATAAAATATATATACACCCAAGTTATTTGCAAATAGAGAAGAGATGCAAAAACCACACACTAATCAGTTTTTCTCATACCGCGTGTACGCCATCAAAAGAGAAACATGAGAGGATGACCCTAGGGGAATGGTTCCTTATCCACATACTGCATGGACAACTCACGTGCCAATCCAAATGGACAACTCACATGACTCAGTCAACTTAGATATGCAAGGACCACTCATGTGCCAGCGAACCAGCCCACAACGCAGAAACATATACAAGAACACATGTATACAGTTAATAAATCTTAAATCACATATTCTAGGACTGGTATAATTGCATGCTAAGTGTATGCATGTGCAAAGTGTACAACAAAATTCCAAATCAGGCGGTTACGCACACAACAACATGTATCATGTTTAAATAGTACCAATAAGCTCTACTTATGATCTTTAGCATGAATCACAAAGTCACATAGTTGTACCACACATAAAAACATGAAATCAAAATTTAGAGGTATTCAATCAAGGCATAAAATAGTCTAAACGCTATCCAAATCATGGATAAACCCGGTGTACTCATATAGGCTCGACCCCTTGCATGTGCGCCACCCTTGACACGTGACCATCGTCAATAATTCAGGCAACTAGTGGCTTAAACCATGTTTAGGAAAGACAATTACCTAAATAAGCCGGAATCAATTCTCAAAATATACCTCTTGCCGACTCAAATCTCTCCAAAATAACTCAATAGCATCAAGCAATGCTAAAAAAATCAATTACAAACAACAAAACTTCGATCTTAAAAAAAAATAGCAAAGTCAACCCGAGCCCGTTTCTCAAAACTCAACAAAACTCACAAATTTTGATAACCCATTCAAATACGAATCCAACTATATAAATTTCATCCAAATCCAACTTCAAATCGATGTTCAAATCTCAATTTCTTACTTTAGAAAAGTTTTACCAAAAATTCCATTTTTTCTTTCTTAGATTCACCTATCAAAAGCTAAAATCAAGGATAGAACCATGAATAATACTCAAATTTGAGTCAAGGTATACAATCCAAGTAGGTGAAAATCACCTAAAATTAGCATCAATTCGAGTTCCCTAGCTTCAAAAATGATGAAACGAGCTTATAAAAAATGTCCAATATAAACACTAATCTGGTCACCAAAAGCCCAATTCGTCGCTAAAGTAACAAATCAGGCCACTAAAAGTCTACACTAGAACCACCCATTTTTTCACTAAAAAGACTCTAACATACGGAATTTGACGATTCTTATTCCTATGAGTCCCAAATAATAATATGAACCTAGTCATTCAATTCAAACTCAATTCTGAGCTCATTTGCTCAATGTGATACCAACTCCGCTTGTTAAATAATTAACTCATGCTTTGCGATAAGAACCCGATCTTAACTAACTGGAATTAGACCCAAACATTCCAAATCATTCCTATAAATCATTATCAAACTCTCGAAGGTCTAAAAATCTAATTTTGATCTCTAGAACTAAAAATGGACCTTTGGATCATTAAATGCTTATGCTCAAAACAATGTCAAAATACCAAACACGTTAAAAAGACCCATCCAAAACACATCTAAGCCCATCGGGACCCCGTCCAATCATTCTTACAAGTCTAAATAGTTAACCAAACTTATACAAAGTCTCAAAACACTACAATTAACCTCAAGAAGATCAAATCCATTCTCTTAAATTTCAAAACTTCAAATTTTACCGAACACATCTGAATCACACTTAGACATTCTGAATTACAGCCAAAATTTTCATACAAGTTATAATTGACAAAATAAACCTATTCCATGTTCCGGAATAACAATCCAGACCTAATACCATCAAAGTCAACTCATGGCCAAACTTGTGAACTCTCTAATTCTTTAATAGCCAACTTTCCATAAATAGAGCCAAAACCTTCTAGGAGTATCCAAATTCAATCTGGATATATACCCAAGTACAAAATCACCATGCAAACCTATACAAACTATCAAATCATGAATCCGAGATTATATACACCCAAGGTATTTGCAAATAGATAAGATAAGCAAAAAGCACACACGAATTAGTTTTCCTCATACTGCGTGTATGTCATCAACAAAGAAATGCGAGAGGACGACCCTAGGGGGTGGATCCTTATCCACACACTACACAGACAACTCACGTGCCACAATATATATCATCTACATAGACAATTCACGTGCCTCAGTTAACTCAGATTCGTACTAACTACTCACGTGCTAACGAACCAGTCTATAACACAGAAACCTATACTAGAACACATGTATACAGTCAATAAATCTCTAACCACATATTCCAAGGCTAATATAATAGCATGCTAAGGGTATGCATGTGCGAACTGTACAAATAAATCACAAATCAGGTGGTTATGCCACACAACTACGAGTATCAATTTTTCAACAGTAGAAATATGCCTACACATGATCTCTAGCATGAATCACGAAGTCACGTAGTCGTACCACATATAAAAACATGAAATCACAATTTACATGTATTCAACCAAGGCATAAAAATATTTTATACACTACACAAAGAATGGATAAACCCGATGCACGCACATTGGCTCGACCCCTTTCATGTGCACCACCCATGGCACGTGGCCATCATCAATAATTCAGGCAAATCATCAAACCAATTTTAGGCAAGATAATTATCTCAATAAGCCCAAATCAATCCTAAAAAATAGCATTTTCTCAAAAGGTCACCTCCAGCTGATTCAAATCTAGCAAAAATTACTCAATAATATCAAACAACATTAAAGAAATTGATTTTTAAAAATAAAGCTTTGATCTTTACGAAAAGTAGCAAAGTCAACTCGGACTCGCTTTTCGAAATCCGAAAAAACTGACAGATTCTGAAAACCCATTAAAATACGATTTCAACCATACAAGTTTTATCCAAATTCGACTCAGAATCGATGTTTAAATCTCAATTTCTCACTTTACAAAAGTTTTGCCAAAACCCCAATTTTTTTTTATCTTAGATTCACCAATCAAAAGCTAAAATCAAGGATGAAATCATGAATAATAATCAAATCCGAGTAAAAAATACTTACCCAATCCAAATGGTGAAAACCACCTCAATACAAGTTCCCTTGCTCCAAAAATGGTGAAATGAGCTTATAAAAATATTGTCCAATATAAACACTAATATGGTTGCTAAAAGCCCAATTCTCGTTTCTAAAAGTACCAAATCTGGTCATTCAGTCAAAATAGACTGAATTCTCATTGCTAAAAGTACCAAATCTGGTAAACAGAACCCGCTTGCACCAGCCATTTTATTTCACTAAAAAGACTCTAACTCCCTCATACAAAGTCGAAATTTGATGATTCTTGTTCCTATGAGTCCCAAATAATAATAGGGACATAGTCATTCAGTCAAAACTCAATTCTGAGCCTATTTTTCTCAATGTGATACCAACTTCACTCGTTAAACAATTAACTCATGCTTCACGGTAAAAACTCAAGGACAACTTACTGGAATTAGACCAAATATTCCGGATCATTCCTATAAATCATTATCAAACTCCCGTAAGTCTCGAAATCGGATTCCGATCTCTAGAACTAAAAATGGACCTTTGGATCATTACATGCTTATGATCAAAACAATGCCAATCACCAACACGTTAAAAACCCATTCAAAATGCATCTAAGCCCCCTGAGATCACGTATTTTTAGAGTCCCATCAACAAATTTGATTGTTCTTAGCATTTTCACGGTAAACAACTTGGTGCCACCGTGGGGTTAAAAATAACAGTGATTAGTTTCTTGCTGGTTTCATTACACAACGCAAGTTAACTTTCACACTTTTCTTGTCCAAGAACTTCGATTTCTGGTCAAAATGTCTGGCTCAGTGAATAGAGTTGAGAACGACAACCTTGATAACCATGGAGAAAATGGTGTGGATATTCCAATTATTGGCGCGCCACCACATAACCCTGATAACGCACCTGGATCGATTCTAGCGGATGCGGGTTTGCAAGATGCACAGCAGATCAACAAAACCTCACACACCGACAGGATCATACAACACATCGACCAACAAGAAACCCAAAAAACCCCAGCTTAGGAAGAACGAAAAGTTAGCCTTCATGTTATTTTTGAAATGTTACAGGAACAACAGCTGGCTATCGCTCAGCTGCAAAGCCACCCGAAGACTCCCAGCATAGTAGCACCAGAAGCTACTCCCCCGGCCGAACAGGTACCAGAGAGATCGAGCAACAACGGATCGGTAGCCGATCCTTCCATTGTATAAGTGCTTGAGGACCTCATCAAAACGATCAAGTCGGGCGAGAAAATGATAGCGGCCAACGACAAGAAGGTCAACACCTATAACTTCAGGGTCGACCAATTCTCGGGTGCACCCTCGGTCCTGAAGGGTGTAGACTTAAAGAAGTTTGTGAAATGACCGTTCCTAGAGGAAGCAGCTCCGAAACCCATTATAAAGAAGTTCAGAATGCCAGAACTCCCAAAATACAATGGGACCTTATATCCCAACGAACATGTCACTGCCTATGCGTGCGCAGTAAAGGGCGACGACATACAAGACGATGAGATCGAGTCCATCTCACTGAAGAAGTTCGAAGAAACACACCCGAAGGGGGCCATGATGTGGATTCACAACCTAGCTCCCAACTCCATAAGACTCATTTGCCATGCTAGCAGACTCCTTCATAAAGGCACACGCTGGTACCATCAAAGTAGCAACAAGGATGTCCGACGTATTCAAGAGTAAGCAGAGGGAGAATGAAATTCTGTGAGAATTCGTATCTCGCTTCCAAATGGAACGAATGGGACTACCCCCGATCTCCGACGACTGGGAGGCACAGGCCTTCACTCAATGCCTGAATGAACGAAGCTCAGTGGTTTTAAGGCAGCTGAAAGAGAATCTAATCCACTATCCCGTTGTAATCTGGTCGGACATCCACAACCGGTATTAGTCAAAGATCGGGGTCAAGGATGACCAGATGAGAGCCCCCTAGGGCTTAGTATATCCAAGTAGACTCCTGGCGAAGGAGTCGAAACCGGAGAGAGAAAGTATCGGCCGTACCCCGAAGACAGGAGGAATGCCCAGACACGCAATCTGCCCCGTAACGATCGATTGTTAAACCGAGGATAGAACCCTTGGGGACTCATCAACAGAGGCAGATTTAATGGGGACACGGGGCCAACAGGGGCACTTAGCCTATGAGAATACAACTTCAGCATCGATGTATCGGACATCGTATTCGCCATCAGGAAAATTAGGGACGCCAAATGGCCCAGGCCTATTCAGTTAGATCCTTCCCAGAGGAATCATAACTTAGTATGTGAACTTCATAATATGCACGGCCAAGAAGAATGAGGCAAATTAGACACAACATGTTATCTACATGATATTGGGGGGCGTCGACACTCCCCAAGAACCCGTGATGAGAAATACTAAAATATCTATCACCGGAGAAAAGCGAACACGGGGATACATACCCAAAGATGCCCTCGCATTCAGAGAGGAGGACTTCGAAACCTCGTCCCAACCTCATAACGGTGCCCTGGTGACCTCTTTCCTCATTAATTCATTTTGAATAAAATAGGTGCTCATGGATCCAGGTAGCTCGGCCAAAATTATCAGGTCGAGGGTAATAGAGCAGCTCAGACTCCTAGATAAAATCGTGCCCGCCCCTCCAGTCCTTAACAGATTCAACACGGTGATCGAAACAACGAATGACGAGATCACTCTCCTAGTCAGAGTGGCCGGTATGACGCAAAATGTCAAATTCCACGTCATTTGAGACATGAAATACAACGCCTTATTCGGGCGACCAAGGATACACTGCATGATAGCGGCACCATCCACCCTCCACCCTCCACCAAATGATGAAATTTCTGCCAGAGGGTGGGGTTAAAACCATCTACAGGGAACAACAGGTGGCAAAGGAAGTGTTCGCGGTACGTAACGTAGCGCCAGCACGAATATATCCACTCGAAGGTAAGGAAACATCACTCCAAACGATAAGGAAACATCAGATCTCAGAACATCGTCGTCGCATCCCATGAAAAGGTAAGACCATCTCCCTTTTTATTTATTTTACACTAACTCCTATGCAGGCGCCCAATCAAGGCAGTCAAAAGCGCTAACCCACCCAAAAGATCTCAAGGCCTTAAAGGCATCCGTTGCACTCTTTTCCTTTGGCCGAGCTTTTGTCCTGAAGAGGGTTTCACCGGCAAGGTTTTTAAAGAGGAAACGTCCACGTTCTACCTAAGAGCAAACTCGATGACTCGGAGACTGGCGCCAATCGCCATTTATTTAAAAACCCAAGGCCATAAGACCCCGAGCAGGCAGACTCAGTCCTGTAAGACCTCAAGCAAGGCATGAATCATACTCGTACCGAGTATCAACAACACAAACTGTAAGACCTCAAGCAAGGCATGAATCATACTTGTACCAAGTATCAAAAAAACTGTAAGACCTCAAGTAAGGCATGAATTATACTTGTACCATGTAGCAACAAAACTATAAGACCTTAAAAGGCATGAAACTTTGTAAGACCTTACTACAGGAATAAACTCAATCCCAAAGTTTAGGCTATATATCGCATTTGTAAGACTCCTTAAAGGGCATGCCCTCGATATAGACGCCTAAACTACTACACTCGGGACCAAAAATGGCTCCGGCCAAACCCAAATGACTATGGTCATACGGCTGTACTAGCCGAATTAACGCGACTCGGGGACGCCCAACCGTCGCTACAAAATCATAGGCCATTACTTTGAATCTAATTTGAAAAGAACAGGTTAAACAGGCCACCGTCGATAGGAAAAAGAGCTTCGACCATGTCAGCTCCAAATCACAAGGCTCAGAGCTACTCGGCCTACGAGCTAAACCTTCCAAGGTGTTCGAACATCGCCGCAAATGACTTGAAATCGAGGTTCTTCCCGAACCAATGACAGGTCAGGCAAAATCATTTCAAAAGTTCTTAAGGAGTGGAAAATAAAGCCTACATATGCCTAAGGGCAAAGCGTCACCAGCCTAATGAGCCTCAGGGCCACACACACTAAAACATCGCATCGACCAAAAGTGCAAGAGCCATTGTCGCCAGCTTAAAATTTGAATGCTTGAGGGTTAAAATGAGCTTGAGTCGTAACCCGATTCGGACACTGGACCCAAAATAGCTAACTATCCATGCCTTAGGGCAAAGCGTAAGAGCCATTGTCGCCAACTTAATGAGCCTCAGGGCCGTGCATATAAAAGGTCGCATCGACCCAAGGCGTAAGAGCCATTGTCACCAGCCCACACAAATACAGAACTTGAGTGTCAACTGTGCCCAAGTCAAAACCCGACTCGAAGACTGAACCCAAAATAGTTAAACTACAAATGCCCAAGGGCAAGGTGTAAGAGCCATTATCACCCGCCCATGCAAACACAAAATCTTGAGGGTCGAATAAGCTCGAGTCGAAGCCCGACTCGGAGGCTAAACCCAAAATAGTTAAGCAAAAGCATAAGAGCTCTAAGGCCAACTTACACTAAAAGTCGTATCGACCGAATGCGTAAGAGCCCCCCGAGCCTGCATAATGAGCCCCAGAGCCATATCACCAATCTAAGGATTCTCACCAACTCTCGAAGCAGTCTTCCTGGTCAAAAGCGAAGCAGAAAGGGGTACAGAAGAAATAAAGCCTCAAATTTTCTTTTATTTACATACGTGAAAAAGTGCATTCTCCATCTACAAACACGCTCTGAAGGTATTGCATACAAAATGGCAGAGTCTACGCTCCACCCTTGAGGGCTACGACCTATCAGCCTCATCCTCACTCTCCTCGGCATCGGATAGGAGTGGCACCAACTCTTCCGGGATAACAAAACCCCTGGCACCTTTCTCCTCTGAAGCTTGAGCCTGCGCCTAAGCTCTTAGCTCGCCACAATCATTCCTGATTCGGTTGGCTTCACCCTTAAGGTGTTCTAGGGCCTCTATCTTTTTTTGCAGCTGGGATAGGCAAAGAGTTAACTTGAGAAGTTAAAAAGCAAAACGCATACCTGCTCGGGATGGGAAGTTACCTACTCCATCAAATAACTCTCGTAATTCGAGCTCCGGTACGCCTCATATTGCTAGTATGCCAACTCAACTTCCTTCTCCTTGCAAAGGAGCCTAAGGGACCTACCCTCATCCAGAGCTTTCTAGAGCCTAGCCCCATGACGGAGCAACTCAGACCTAAGCCTACTAAAGGTCTGCAAAAGAAAAACTCGATAAGGAAGGGAAGACGTGAGGTTTCGAAGGCCTGTGCCAAAGCTCACCGCAAGTGAAGTAGGCGGACTTTCTCGAAGGCCGAGAACACCTCTATTAATCTAGTCCCCTCGGCCCTGGAAGAATCAACCCCGGTTGAAGCACAATCGCTCGGAGGAACCACCTCTCCAGAACTAGAAACATCGGGTGCAGCAGGTTCGGACGATGTTTTCTCCTCAAAAACTCGGCCCCGTTTCGCCCTGCTGTGAGCACCATCACACTACAAATGCATATCCCATTTATTATTGTCGTCCTTTAGCTCAGAAGCTGGCAACCCCTCCCCCTTTTCAAAAGAGCACAACCTCACCCTTAGAGACCCTCTGATACCTACGACGATAAGATTAATACATAAAAAGGGGAAAATGTCTTCCCAAATGTACGAGGGACAAGGAAAAGGCAGTATACACACATACCATGATATTTTGCTTCCTATCTACCCAAGGTCACAGCTATCCACCTACGCTCGTCACAAGTCGAATGGGTCGCCAACTTCCAGACCCAGCCAAGCAGATCAGGAACTTCACCTGGCGCCCATGAGATTGCTGCAGAGGAGGGAGAAACACAATTACTAAACTAGTTTCCATCATAAGTAAATCTGAGAAAGCACGAGATGCCCCACTCACTCATATAATTCCATTCCTCGAGGAATAGCATAAGTTCCATGGGGATAACGTCAGTCATCCGGACAGGGAGGGACTGACTAATCCACTCTTGATCTCCATCTTCGTCATTATCAACAACAAAGGTCATGGACGAACGACACCACAAGGTTAGCAGACCTCGATGATGAAAGGGCCGGTATAGCCTGACAAGATGACTGAGCGTGAATTCAAGCCCTGCCTTCTCCGCAAACAACATCATCATCAGTACTATTCGCCAAAACGACGGATGTATCTGCACCAAAGTCACCCAATACTTTAAACAGAAATCGAGCACGACCCTATCAAGGGGGCCTAGTGCGAAAGGGTACAAGTACACGCTCAGGAATCCATCGGCAAGGTCTGTGATACCCTCATCCGGGGGAAGCACCTATAACGCTACCCCCTCTCCCCATCCGCAGTCTCTCCTCACCAACTCAAGGTGCTCCTCTCTTATCGAAGACAAAGTCTTCAATGAAAACTCCCATGGATCCTGAGTACTGGGAGTGGAACTCTCCCCTCTTTGCCGGGCAGACCCTAAAGTAGTAGTCATGGATATGGCAGGACTAGCAAACTGAAGCGGGAACCTACACAAACACTTTGGTGCTAACGTAATGAAGGACTCGACGCTAAAATAGAAGGATAGCTATCTAAAATAGTGGGATCTCCTAAGAAGCAGGAGCAACCCCATATCATGGGATGCGGAGGACCGTATCAAGTCCTCACTCCAAACAATAAGGAAACATCAGATCTCGGAACATCGTCGGCGCATCCCATGAAAAGGTAAGACCATCTCCCTTTTTATTTATTTTACACTAACTCCTATGCTGGCGCCCAATCAAGGCAGTCGAAAGCGCTAACCCAACCCGAAGATCTCAAGGCCTTAAGGCATCCATTGCACTCTTTTCCTTTGGCCGAGCTTTTGTCCTGAAGAGGGTTTCACCGGCAAGGTTTTTAAAGAGGAAACGTGCACGTGCTACCTAAGAGCAAACTCGATGACTCGGAGATTGGCGCCCATCGCCATTTATTTAAAAACTCGAGGCCATAAGATCCCGAGAAGGCAGACTCAGTCCTGTAAGACCTCAAGCAAGGCATGAATCATACTCGTACCGAGTATCAACAACACAAACTGTAAGACCTCAAGCAAGGCATGAATCATACTTGTACCAAGTATCAAAAAAACTGTAAGACCTCAAGCAAGGCATGAATTATACTTGTACCATGTAGCAACAAAACTGTAAGACCTTAAAAGGCATGAAACTTTGTAAGACCTTACTATAGGAATAAACTCAATCCCAAAGTTTAGGCTATATATCGCATTTGTAAGACTCCTTAAAGGGCATACCCTCGATATAGACGCCTAAACTACTACACTCGGGACCAAAAATGGCTCCGGCCAAACCCAAATGACTATGGTCATACGGCTGTACTAGCCGAATTAACGCGACTCGGGGACGCCCAACCGTCGCTACAAAATCATAGGCCATTACTTTGAATCTAATTTGAAAAGAACAGGTTAAACAGGCCACCGTCGATAGGAAAAAGAGCTTCGACCATGTCAGCCCCAAATCACAAGGCTCAGAGCTACTCGGCCTATGATCTAAACCTTCCAAGGTGCTCGAACATCGCCGCAAATGACTTGAAATCGAGGTTCTTCCCGAACCAACGACAGGTCAGGCAAAATCGTTTCAAAAGTTCTTAAGGAGTGGAAAATAAAGCCTACATATGCCTAAGGGCAAAGCGTAAGAGCAATTGTCACCAGCCTAATGAGCCTCAGGGCCACACATACTAAAACATCGCAACGACCAAAAGTGTAAGAGCCATTGTCGCCAACTTAAAATTTGAATGCTTGAGGGTTAAAATGAGCTTGAGTCGTAACCCGATTCGGAGACTGGACCCAAAATAGCTAACTATCCATGCCTAAGGGCAAATCGTAAGAGCCATTGTTGCCAACTTAATGAGCCTCAGGGCCGTACATATAAAAGGTCGCATCGACCCAAGGCGTAAGAGCCATTGTCACCAGCCCACACAAATACAGAACTTGAGGGTCAACTGTGCCCGAGTCAAAACCCGACTCGAAGACTGAACCCAAAATAGTTAAACTACAAATGCCCAAGGGCAAGGCGTAAGAGCCATTGTCACCCGCCCATGCAAACACAAAATCTTGAGGGTCGAATAAGCTCGAGTCGAAGCCCGACTCAGAGACTAAACCCAAATTAGTTGAGCAAAAGCATAAGAGCTCTAACGCCAGCTTACACTAAAAGTCATATCGACCGAATGCGTAAGAGCCCCGAGCCTGCGTAATGAGCCCCAGATCCATATCACCAATCTAAGGATTCTCACCAACTCTGGAAGCAGTCTTCCTGGTCAAAAGCGAAGCAGAAAGGGGTACAGAAGAAATAAAGCCTCAAGTTTTCTTTTATTTACATACGTGAAAAAGTGCATTCTCCATCTACAAACACGCTCTGAAGGTATTGCATACAAAATGACAGAGTCTATGCTCCGCCCTTGAGGGCTACGACCTATCAGCCTCATCCTCACTCTCCTTGGCGTCAGATAGGAGTGGCACCAACTCTTCCTGGATAACAAAACCCCTGGCACCTTTCTCCTCTGAAGCTTGAGCCTGCGCCTAAGCTCTTAGCTCGCCACAATCATTCCTGATTCGGTTGGCTTCACCCTTAAGGTGTTCTAGGGCCTCTATCTTTTTTTGCAGCTGGGATAGGCAAAGAGTTAACTTGAGAAGTTAAAAAGCAAAATGCATACCTGCTCGGGATGGGAAGTTACCTGCTCCATCAAATAACTCTCGTAAATCGAGCTCCGGTACGCCTCATATTGCTAGTATGCCAACTCAACTTCCTTCTCCTTGCAAAGGAGCCCAAGGGACCTACCCTCATCCAAAGATTTCTATAGCCTAGACCCATGACGGAGCAACTCAGACCTAAGCCTACTAAAGGTCTGCAAAAGAAAAACTCGATAAGGAAGGGAAGACGTGAGGTTTCGAAGGCCTGTGCCAAAGCTCACCGCAAGTGAAGTCAGCGGACTTCCTCGAAGGCTGAGAACACCTCTATTAATCTAGTCCCCTCGGCCCTGGAAGAATCAACCCAGGTTGAAGCACAATCGCTCGGAGGAACCACCTCTCCAGAACTAGAAACATCGGGTGCAGCAGGTTCGGACGATGTTTTCTCCTCAATGACTCGGCCCCGTTTCGCCCTACTGTGAGCACCATCACACTACAAATGCATATCCCATTTATTATTGTCGTCCTTTAGCTCAGAAGCTGGAAACCCCTCCCCCTCTCCAAAAGAGCACAACCTCGCCCTTAGAGACCCTCCGATACCTAAGACGGTAAGATTAATACATAAAAAGGGGAAAATGTCTTCCCAAATGTATGAGGGACAAGGAAAAGGCAGTATACACACATACCATGATATTTTGCTTCCTATCTACCCAAGGGCACAACTATCCACCTACGCTCGTCACAAGCGAATGGGTCGCCAACTTCCAGACCCAGCCAAGCAGATCAGGAACTTCGCCTGGTGCCCATGAGATTACTGCAGAGGAGAGAGAAACACAATTACTAAACTAGTTTCCACCATAAGTAAATCTGAGAAAGCACGAGATGCCCCACTCACGCATATAATTCCATTCCTCGAGGAATAGCATAAGTTCCATGGGGATAACGTCAGTCGTACGGACATGGAGGGACCGACTAATCCACTCTCGATCTCCATCTTCGTCATTATCAACAACAAAGGTCATGGACGAACGGCACCGCAAGGTTAGCAGACCTCTATGATGAAAGGGCTGGTATAGCCTGACAAGATGACTGAGCGTGAATTCTAGACCTGCCTTCTCCGCAAACAACATCATCATCAGTACTATTCACCAAAACGACGGATGTATCTGCACCAAAGTCACCCAATACTTTAAACAGAAATCGAGCACGACCCTATCAAGGGGGCCTAGTGCGAAATGGTACAAGTACACGCTCAGGAATCCATCGCCAAGGTCTGTGATACCCTCATCCAGGGGAAGCACCTATAACGCTACCCCCTATCCCAATCCGCAGTCTCTCCTCACCAACTCAAGGTGCTCCTCTCTTATTGAAGACATAGTCTTCAAGGAAAACTCCCGTGGATCTTGAGTGCTGGGAGTGGAACTCTCCCCTCTTCGTCGGGCAGACCCTAAAGTAGTAGTCATGGATATGGCAGGACTAGCAAACTGAAGCGGGAACCTACACAAACACTTTGGTGCTAACGTAACGAAGGACTCGACGCTGAAATAGAAGGATAGCTATCTAAAATAGTGGGATCTCCTAAGAAGCTGGAGCAACCCCATATATATAGGGAAACAACAACGGTCCACCTACCCAAGTTAGGCCCCAGGAGGCCAATGACTTCAATACGAGTTCCAAGGATGTACCCGACCTCGAGGACCTCTATCAAAGAGAAGTTAGGCTTCAAAAAGCCAACCACATCATCTCCAGTTCCGAGGTGGTACCCGACCTCGAGGACCTCCATCAATGAGAAGCTAGGCTTCAAAAAGCTAGCCATGCCATCTCCAGTCCCGAGGTGGTACACGACCTCGAGGACCTCCATCAAAGAGAAATTAGGCTTCAAAAGGCCAACAACATCATCTCCAGTTCCGAGGTGGTATCCTACCTCGAAGGTTCCTCTCAAGAAGAAAAGTAAGCACTTCGAGCTCCGTCCATGAAGGCTCGACCTCAGGACATCGCCTAACTATGGGTAACCCCTCCTCAGGGACCTCTCTACAATGCCTTAAAAGGTTACCTACATCAAGTTCAAAGCAAATCTCCAGGTGCCTGAAGCTGGCCTTCACTCAGAGACCACTCTCAAAAATTTCAAGGTTCTATGCGCTATCTTCATAAGACTCGAGGGTCCCAATGACCCAAGTCTATGGGACCGCTTCAGTTATGGTTCGGGGAGCAACGATGGGCTGGGAAATGAGCCATTTCTATCAACCAAAGACCGGAGAGAATACTCGCACCCGAGTTAGATGTTGACAATCATCAGCAGAGGAATACATCCAGAATCCCCGCAAATATAAAAGAATATGGCAAGTATCAAAGGCAAAAGTCTAGAAAATATCTTTATATTCATAAACATTTGCTTATAACGGCCCTCGAGGGGTCCTTACATAAGATTACAAAAGCCTACAAAGGGTCTCTACATAGAAACAAAGAAGCAAAGAGATACACGTGGTAAAAGCCTAGAGCCTAGTCTACTCTCGAAGGTCCACCTCCTGCAGCAACGCCTTCAGACATCCTTTCTTGGGGCATGCGTCCTCAAAGACAATATCTTCCGAAGTGTTGTTTCCTTGGGATCCCCATCCCGGTCTTCCACACTGATATCCTCAAGGGATAAGTCGAAGGGGAGGAAAGTGGAGAAGCAGGAAGGGATGAAAAAATGCCATAGCCTGCCAAAGGTCGAGGACCCTCACAGGCCAAGAGAACCTCGGAGAGGCAACAGACCTGGCGGACGTCAGCCTCGCTTGCACAGCTACTTTGAATCCACTTCTTGAGACATTGAGCCATGCAAGCTTCCAGCCCGAGGCGAAGCGCCACGCTAAGCCGGGGTATGAAAGTGAGCAGCGGTGTATAATCCGAACCCCCCCCCCCCCCGTGAGAAGCGGTGTATAGTCTGAATAACTTTTTTAAAATGGGGAAATTCGATCCCCCATATGTCATTATCTCTAGCCAATAAGGACAGCAATAGCAGGCGTAACAACAAAAACAGCAACAATAAGACAATATGATCTCGCTCGACAAGGGGAAGCTCAGGCAGAAGGCCGCCACATAGCCGATGGGAATGCTGACAAACAACCATAAAGACATGAACTCCAAACATGGTAATCAACAATAAAGAAAGATGGTGAGAAGAAAGAGATGAATGAACGGAGGAATGCACTTGGATAGAGAGATAATGCCAGAATGCCCTCATTTATAGGGGTGATAATGACATGGCCATCAATGCCTTTGAAAGATGGATTGGCAAGCGCAGTCAATGCATTCTCGAAAGCAGAATCAACGGCGGTACTGTCACTCTGAAGAATGAGAATCGATAGTGCATTTAATGGCATCGAAAAGACAAGTTCATAGGATGTCTCGGTTATCGTAAAAACTCACGTCATGGGTTACATCATCGAAATGACGTCATCGCAGGAAGCTCGAAGGGTCGGGCATCAAAATTGTTTCCCGCTGCTTTGTTCTAGGAAACGCGGAGACTATCTGTATGCGACAAAATCAGAAGGTCCAATTTCTTGCTATTAATTTGTTTCAGAAGAACATCTAAAGGCCTCGAGGACGCGAAGCTATGATCGAGTTCCCTCCTCGAAGCCCGTCGAGGCCCGATCTAAAAGGAATATCGCTCGAGGCTAGAGTAAAAATGGGGAATTCCCAAGGCACGCGACTAAGTCTGACAAAGCCGGCCTGCCCGGAACCTGTATCAAGGTGTCACGTCTAGCTATCCCATCTCCATACCTTTGTAATTAATGCTTTTCATACTATGTTGGGATTCCCCTCCTATATAAAGGGGATCTTTACCATTTTGTAGTGGTTGTTTTTGCTCCAACTATTCTACAAGAAATAAATAATAACCCTCTCTCTCTATTTTCTCTCTAACATATTCTCTCGGTATTATTGATCATATTTATTGCCTGCATACTTGTTCTTCATTTATTGTTTGTCATTGGCCATAAAAATCCTCCCTTAATTATATCCTAACTATTAGCCCTTTCCCGATTATCCCCAATAGCTCGAGCCCGAGCCCAAGCATCGACCTCGAGGCCCCTCAACGGTCAGTCCGAGGCCCAAATCGCCAATCCCTTGGTTTGGTTATAACTCAACTTTAGCTCGCATTTTATCTTTTATCTTCGCATATCTAGCATAAACTTCTTAACAACTAGCATAAAAATAGATCAAGTATTTTTAGAGTCCCATCAACAAATTTAATTGTTGTTACCATTTTCACGGTAAAGAAAAACTTTGCATACAAAGTTCTAATTAACAAAACAAAACCTATTCCAAGTTCCTGAACAACAATCCGGACCTAATACCATTAAAATCAACTCCCGGTCAAACTTATGAACTCTCCAATGCTTTAAATTGCTAACAATCAATAAATAGAGCCAAAACCTTCTAGGAGTATCCAAATTCAAATCCAAATATACGCCCAAGTACAAAATCACCATACACATATATAGAAACCATAAAATTACAAATCTGATATCATTATACAAAAGTCAAACCTTTGTAAATTCTTCCAACTTAAAGCTTCCAAATTGAGAATTATTCTTCTGAATCAATCCCGAACTTCCCAAAAGTCAAACCCACCATATAAGAAAGTCTTAATACATTAAATGATGCTACTAAAAGTCTCGAATCATAAAATGAAATGCTATAACTCAAATCAACTAGTTGGGTCATTACATCTTGTGTGAAAATCCTCTTTAAAAATTGCCCCTCTCCAAGTCTTGGGTTCAAAACATGAGATAATGAGCCTAAATCTTGAAATACCTCAATAAAACCAATTGTAGGTGTCGCATTTTCTTCCAGCGATTTGCAAATGCAAAGAAGGGATCACAAATGTAAACAAGGTCCCTAAGTAGCAGACCTCACAAATGCGACCAAAAACCTCGCAAATGCGACCAAGCTTTGCAAATGCAAAGCTCGCTTCGCAAAAGTGGATGTTACATTTGCAGTACCACCTTCGCATGAAGATGTCCTTGGCAGCTGCATATTGCAAATGTGACCAAAAGTTTGCAAATGTGGACCTCGCAAAGGCAATGTCTGCAGCACCAGCAAAATATCCCAACTCCCAGACTCAATCTGAGACCAATCTGAAACTCACCTGAGCCCCTCGGGCCTCACACCAAATATCAAAAAAGTATATAAACCACATAGTAACTTGCTCGTAAGCTCAAAATATCAAAATAATATCCCCAACCAAGAATCGAACACCAAAACATAATATGTATGCCTTCAAGTTCAAGAACTTTAAATATTCACAACCAAGCATCTGATTCATGCCTAACCAAATTATAATGTAACCAAACTTTGCGCACAAGTTTCAAATGAAAAAATGGACCTATTCCAAATCCCATAAAAATAATCCGATCATGATAGCCTCGAAGTCAACTCCCTATCAAACTTGTGAACTTTTCAAACCTTCAAATTACTTAGATTTCGGCAAATAGAGCCAAAACATCCTAGGAACCTCCAAATCTGAACATATGCCTAATTCTAAAATCATCATACGAACCTATTGGAACCATCAAACCACCAATTCGAGGTTGTTTACAGAAACGCTAAACTTGTCCAACTCTTACAACTTAAACTTCCAACAATGAAACTAAGTATTCCAATTCACTCCAAACCTTCCTAGAACCAAACCAGTCATCCCCACAAGTCAAAAAATAATAACCAAACATACAAAAACATCAAATAGGTAAACGAGACTCAAATATACAAAACGAACAACTGAGTTGTTACAAATGTGGTTGTAGTAACTCTAATTTTGAGCTTTTGATAGCTCTCCTTACACTCAGCAGACCACTGAAAATGAATACTTTTATGTGTCAGATTAGTCAATATGACTACTAGATGAAAATCCCTCAACAAAATGACGGTAGTAGCCAACTAAACCGAAGAAACTTCGAATCTCCATAGCGATAGTAGGTCTAGGATAATTTTGAACTGTCTCAATCTTCTTGTGATTTACATTAATATCATCACAAAACACCATGTGACCCAAGAATGCAATTGAGTCCCACCAAAACTCACACTTAGAGAACTTAGCATAATGCTTTTATTTCCTTACAATATGAAGCACAATCCTCAAATATTGTTCATGCTCCTCTATTCTATAAGAGTAAACCAAGATATCACTGATGAATATGATAACAAAAGCTTCTAAATACTACTTGAACACCCTATTCATCAACTCCATGAAAATTGCTGGAGCATTGGTCATGCCAAATGGAGTCACCAAGAGCGCATAATGACCATAACAAGTACTAAAAGTTATCTTAGATATATTCCTTAATTTTCACCCAATGCTACCCCTATCTCAAGTCTATCTTAAAGAATACCTACCGCGATCAAACAAATCATCAATACGAGGCAATTGATACTTGTTCTTGGTGGTAACCTTGTTCAGTTGTCTATAATTAATTCACATCCTCATAGTACTATACTTCTTCTTCATAAACAATACTGGTGCACCCCAAAAAGAAACACTCAATCTAATGAATCCATTATCAAGAAAATATTGCAAATGCTCCTTTAACTCCTTCAACTCAATTAGAGCCATATGGTATGGTGGAATAGATATGGGTTGAGTGCTTGAAACCAAATCATACCAAAATCGACATTCATATCATGTGGCTTACCAATAGGACTATACGAAACATATCAGAAAACTCCCTCACAACCGGTAGTGTATCTATAGTAGGGTTATATGTACTAGTGTGGTAATTGAAAACCAAGAATGCTAAACATCCCTTCTCAACCATATGATAAGCCTTCAGGAAAGAAATCACCTTACTCATGGAGTGACTGAGTGGCCGTGTGCCCCTCTCCATTCAAACCTAGGAAAACTCGGCATGACTAAAGTCACAATCTTGGTATGACAACCCAAGATATCATGATATAGTGATAAGAAATCCATGCCAAGAATCCCCTTAAAATCCACTATATCCAACAGAAAGAGATCAATCATTGTGGCATACCTATTAATGGTAAGCACACAAGACCAATAAACTCAACCAACTACAATAGAATACCTAATAGGCATAGATAGATTATCAAGAATATCAAGAGAATCACAAGATATAGCCAAATATGATGCAAAATAAGAAGACGCTTACGAATAAGTAGAACTAGGATCAAATAACACTTAGGCATCCCTACGACAAACTAAAACAATGTATATGATGACTACATTAGATGCAAATACCTCTGGTATACTTGGAAAAGCATAACAACGAGCCTGACCTATACTCGCATGTCCATTACCTTTAGGGTGTCCTCTACCCACCTAGCCTCCACCTGCTAGCTGGTTGGGCAGGTGGTGTAGTAATTGGAATTGGAATCATAATCTGAGTACCCTGTTATGGTGTATCACTATGCAATCTAGGGCAATTCATTCTTATATGCCCTAATTCTTCACACTTATGGCAACATCTCTGATGGCGAGGTTACTGGGACCGAATTTGCCCCTGACTACTAGAATAACCACTAAAAGAAATTTGTTCTAAGGATACATCATAGGAACCATAAGTTGTAAATGCGTTGTATGGTATTTTCCTTGAAGGAGTACCATGAAAAATATGATTGACTGGAACGCCGTAAAAGGCTTAAAGTGATGACTGAACTAGCCTGACTAAACAACCTCTACCATAACGACTCTTGCCTCCAGAGAAATCATTTAAACCTCTTGAATAACGAGGCTTCTTGACCTTCATCACCTCTCTCCCCTGACTATAAATGCGCTAATAGCCGTAGACAGATAAACCCAACAAACCACAATAGAATACCTAATAGGTGTAGACTGATAAACAAGAATATAAGGAGAATCACAATACATGCCCAAATATGATGCCAAATAAGATGACACATACGAATAAGTAGAACCAGAATCAAATAATATAGAGGATTTCCTACGACAGATTGAAACAATACCTATGATGACTACATCATATTCAACTACTTCTGGTCTACTCCAAAAAGAATAACAATGAGCCTGACCTCTACTCATATATCATTCACCTTTAGGTCATTCTCTATCCACCTAGCCTCTACCTCTAGATGGTTGGGCAGGTGGTCTACTAACTGGAGCTGGAATTATAATTTGAGTAACTGGCTGAGGTGTTTAACTATAAAATCTAGGGAAATTTTTCTTGATATGCCCTATGTCTTCACACTCATAGAAGCCCCTGGGCTGGCTAGGCTGTTGGGACTAAATTTTCCCCTGACGGACGGAATACCCACTGAAAAATATTTGTCGTAGAGATACAATATAGGAACCATAAGCTAGAAATGTGTTGTATGGTATCTTCCCTGAATGAGTGCCACGGGAACCATGACTAACTTGAGCGTCATGAGAAGTTTGAAGTACTGACTAAACTAGCCTACCAGAACAGCCTCTACCATAGTGACTCTGACCTCCAAACGAGACACCGCTGAGACCTCCTTAATGACGAGGCTTCTTATCCTTCATCACCTCTCTCCCTTAACTACTAATGTGTTCAATAATCTATGTTATCTCTATATCATAGGTAAAGGTAGTACCTACCTCAGCCTTTTGGGTCATCTGGAGCCTAATACCAAAAGTAAGCCCCTCAATAAATCTCCTCACCTTTCTCCGTCTCGGTAGGAATTACAAATATTGCATAATGATATAAGCCAATAAAGTTCATCTAATACTGGCTAACTGTCATTATATCCTACTGCAAGTGCTTAAACTGACCATGCTACCCATCCCTCCTAGTAAGAGGGATCAACTTCTGCAAGAAGAGTTGTGAAAATTGAGTCCAATTGAGAGATAATGACCCTATTTTCCAACCCGGCTTATAAGTTTGCCACCATCTTTTGGTTGGCTTCTCAAATAGAAAGTAGTGAAGTCAACTTCATTAGAATCAACAAGGCCCAAATTACGTGAAATCTTATGGCATGTATCCAAGAAATCCTGAGCATCACATACAGGATCACCAACAAAATGTGGTAGGTCTAACTTCTGGATCTGATCCATCTGCTTATGCTCCTCCACTATCATTATGGGCCTAACCAATAGTGTGTTGCAGCAATAGGTTGAACTGTCTAATTGGTAGAACTAAACATAGCACCAACCCACTCTAGAGTATGAGTAGTTGGATTTTAGACTTCCTGTTCAGCCTAAAAAGTATTGGGGGAGGTGATTAGGCGGGATATGGCTAGACTTCAGATTTTTTAGGACATGGCACTTGATAGGAACATGTGGAGGTCGAGTATTAGGGTTTTAGGTTAGGAGGTAGTTGAGTCTTGTCTTATACAATATCTCTGTGAGACTAGTTTGGTAGGGATACTATTTTGCTTTTGCCTTGCTTTGTATCATTCTTCTTGATTTCTGTTTCTATTTGTCATATTTGTTTTATATTATCTTGGTGGTGTTACTAATATTGTATTCTTTTGTCTTATGTCTTCTTGAGCCGAGGGTCTTTCGGAAACAGCCTCTCTACTCCTTCGGGGTAGGGGTAAGGTCTGCGTACACACTACCCTCCCCAGACCCCACTAGTGAGATTTCACTGGATTGTTGTTATTATTATTTGAATTGTATATAAGATTTGAAATGCCACAAAGACTAGAAATCGAGGGTTCAGTATTCTAAATTCTAAAACAAACTTTAAATAGCGAAAAACATTCTAGTTAAGGACATGAAAGGCCTCTTTGCTCTAAGGACCTAGTCTACATCTAGGGTTATAGGTGGCTCAACTAAAGTATCCCTAGCATGACCAGGGGAATCTACGAGTGCTCCACCTCTCATGGGTACTGCCGCATGGGCCCTAGCTCTGGCCTGAGGTACTGGATCGTTCTTAGTAATTGATGATGCATGTGTTCTCACCATTTGTGAGAGAATATAAGAGTAAATATTCAAACTTTAGGATGAAACAAAGTCACATGAGAAGGACAGAAAGAAAGAGAAGATTTCCTAAATGTAATGTAGCCTTTCGAAGGTAAGTATAGACATATCCATACCAATCCACAAGATACTACTAGACATGCTCGTAACTCGTAGAACCCATAAACCTAGAGCTATAATACCACCTTGTTACAACTCAAATCCTCCTATTGGGAGGTACCTAACCTAACCTGCTAGGCGAACCAACTCACGCAAGTAGTTATAACAAGACAATATAAGAGATGTCCAACTATCATAGTATAGATGAATGTAGGAATAAGTTAGGAATCAACAAAAAAAAAGTGCAAAAATGCTACATCAACCCCCAAGAATAGGTAGCACGAATCACGAACCACTAAACATAATACAACATAATCTCAAAATACAAAATACTTTCTGAAATAAGAAAAAATAGCTAAAATAGAGGGGGACTCCATAAGATGTGAATCCAAACACAACCTCACCATGAAGTCTCGAAGCATGATCCTAAGCCCTATCACACCTCCCTTTTTACCTACCCCGGAAAGGGTATAAGGGAGTTTTTTTCCAACTTAAAGTGACAATCAAAACGGGATTATTTATCTAAGAATCATAGTTTCCACTTGGGATAATTTATGGTGTCCCAAGTCACCAGTTCAAATCCAAAATCAATGAAAAATTTGACTCTATATTACAGTCCGTGAACCAGAAATCCGGGTAAGGAATTCTGTTAACACGGGAGAAGGTGTTAGGCATTCCCGAATTCCGTGGTTTTAGCATGGTCGCTCAACTGTTACTATTGGCCTATTTATCTGATTTTTAGAACACTTTCAAACCAATGTGCATTTTTACCTACTTTTATTTAGTTTTAGGAAGATTTCAACGTTATACAAAATACGTCTTTGGATCACGCCACATGAAATGCACACACGAACCATGACATATTTTGTTTGACGTTGTTAGGATTTGGATTTGGGTCACATGAAATGCACACCCGACAGTTTAGGAAGGTAAGTTATTAAAGTAACGCTCCTAAAGCAACTACACATTTGCAACTTTGTGAGGGCCATGAAAATTGCTAAATGACGCGCCTCGAATTCTAAGGATCAACACAAGATTAATTAAATGAGGGACATGCAATGGTCATTTTTGTTGGCATGGCATACCTCAGTTCTAAATTAAAGAGGCATTCAAACTAAACTTTGGAGGGCCATAAGCTATTTTGCGTTATTTAGTATGGCTAACCTCATTCTAAAAAAATATTAATTGTTTAAAGAAAACAGCAGGATTCCTAATTACTCAAATATTGCCTAATGGATTTGTTGAAGGCCAACAAAAAGTACTACTTCATTTTAAAGAAAAACTCAAGCCCAATCAACGAGCCCAGTCCATATGGGTCATGTGCAAATAGAATATTCTGAGATACACATGTTGAACCTCCACAACAACTGAAAGTAGTCAGATTTTTAACATGCCAAATTAACATTAAACCAAAAGCCATTGCAAGCTTTGGGGCTCGAAGTAGGCCCGTCATGATGAAGGTCGACAAAACCAAAATAGCTCAAAGTTGTGCATTTGTACTTGAGAATGCTTTCGCCACTTGGGCTGGCTTTAAGCCCAGATTTTACAAACTAACAATTAATTTAGATTAAAATCTAAGTGGGATTAAACCTACAATTATTCCTGACTCTTAGCTAAGGGACACAAATTGCCTAATTAACATCCATATTTACAATTGTCTTAACATAGAATAATTGACCAAATGTTCCCAAATCAAACCGTCAACAATCCATTATAGCTCATGAGTAAACATGCTAGAACTATGGACATCAGTCCTTTAAATAACTTCACAAGAACAGTTGTATAAATTTCAAGTTCATTCAAACCTTGGCTTAATCCATGTACATGATAAATGGAGACTTGTAAAGGGGACTAATGAACAAACATGATCTCAAACCTTAGGCTCATGGGCAAACATGCTTATAAAACAACATCAATACACGTACAAGCCAAACACCTAACATTTTAATGGATTCAGATAAACATTAGAACCAAAACCTTACTGATTTTTGACAGAAACTTAAGCAAAAAATCTGTGATCCAGAGCACAAATCAAAATAAACTGAATAATTGAGGCCTACAGTTCATTTGTCATACAAACAATCCACAAACCTGCTCATACACATTCTAAACATGTTATTTAATGTTGAACCTAAATAATTGGCTAGAACACAAACTCTATTTTATAATACCAGTACCAGCTCATTTAACATCTACCATTACCAATCTACTACATGGTATTTAAACAGTAAGGAAAAAACAAAGAGAATCTATGGCAAATACAACCTATATTCCATCGGATTCCACTTGATTCTCATAACCAGCATTCGATCAGTATTTCTGGACTAAGGAAATACTTGAAAATGGAAGTAAAGGGGATAAAATCAGCAGTAGCAACAATAGTATCCAGCAACAGAAAGAAACCACAGAAAAAAATAGCTTTAAACCAAAGGCTGATGCTCAAAAATCAAAAATCCACAACCAGAACTTCAAACCAAGCTTTTAAACCACCAGATTCAAATCATTTGAGCCCAGATAAGTTAGAAACCATTTTAGGAATTAGAAACTGAAGAGATCACAGAAAGAATTCAATCAAACCAAGCTTTTAAACCACCAAATTCAAATCAGTCTTTTCCTAAGCAAGCTTTATATAGGATCTCTTAAGGCAGCCTAAAATCAATTCCCTATTCACAAATGCCCCTTCCCCAACATCTTAATTGATTCCACTCAATTCTTTGCTCTTTATTTTATTCAATAATGCACTCCTAAACCCTACCACTATTAGAAGCTTCTTAATTAGTTAGGTAAGGTTCACACAACCTAAATAATCCCTAGGCTACCCTTACAACCCCTGTTAATTACTCAAACTTAACAAACGGGTCAAATTGACCCAAAGTCCTTGAGCTACTGTTTGTGATCCAAACCAATTTCTGCGATCATATGGAAGGCAGAAAACAAAATCGACTACTTAAATGGATTCAACATGCAACTAATTAATAACAACTACTGTATGACTGATTAATATCAACAAACAAACATGAAATTAGTTAGGTTATTAAAACAAACGACCTAATTAGATGAACTAAGTCAACGAACCAATAAGAATCATAGAACAACTTTCACAAAAAGAAACAAAATGGACAACGACCAGAGAACAGTTTGAACTCAACAGATTGGTCGAGTTTTCAAAGGGAGTAAAAAAAATCTAACTAAAGAAAGGGAGAGGAAAAAGGAGATGAAATGGATTAAAAGAATGAAAACACTTACCATTTCAGAAATCAACAACCTGTTATAGACCTTGATTTAACGAGACTGATGTTACACATTTGTTCTTTGTCAAGAACAACTGAGCAACATCAGTCTTTGTCGAATCTAATCTTCAAAACTTTGACAGAAACAACATCATATGACCATGCATGCCACTAGGTTTTATTGAGGACAATCTTAGATTTTTAGGGCTCGACCTCGGATTTAAGATTCGAGAGATTCTGGCAATATTCGAGGGAAAACAATAATGGATTTGGTACGAGGGAGATACGGTAGTTAGGTGGTGTTGATTTGGGGTCGATTGGGTAAGTTACGGTTTAAGGGTCCGACCTTCGATCCCATATTCGAAGAGTTCAACTATGATTCGAAGGTAATGGGTTGAGGATTCAGAACGGGGAGATGAAGGAGAGTCAATGGTATGAATTTGGGGTTGTTTGGTGGTTGCCCGCTGCCGTAGGCGATTTCTGGCAGGCGGTCAACGGTGGTTTGAGGGGGCAATTTTGGCTGGTCTATGAAGAGAGATCATATACGATGGGGGGGGGGGGGGGTTCTAAGGGGGTAAGGGGTTTGAGGTTTTGAGTATATTAAATTGATGATTTAATTATGGCCGTTAGATGATTGGAACCCAACAGCTCTGATTAAATCATTAATGGAAAATGGGTCGTTTTGTTTCACTGAGGGGAACCGATTTGGTTTTGGATCGGGTCGGGGTTTGGGAAATGGGCGAGAATCTGGACCGTTTGATCAAACTAATTCAACGGTCTAGATTAAAACTCCTGAAACGGCGTCGTTTAGATTAAGATGGAGACAGAGCGATTATTTGGGCAGGTTTGGGCCGGTTTTGGTTGGGTCTTCCGGACAATTGTCAAGTTTGGCCCAAATATAGTCTTTTCTATTTCCTTTTATTTTCATTTCTTTTCCTTTCCCAATTTCTTTTAAATTAAACTAAAATAAAAACCTAAATTAAATCCTAATCCAAATTATCTAATTAATTTAATTAACTCTAATTTATGACTACCACAACTAAGTTAAGTACCAAATTAAAGGGAGAATTACCAAAAAGTCAAAAATTAAAAAGCAACAATAAACTATTTTTTGTGATTTTCCATTTTTGTAAAGCTACTTAATTAATTCTTAAAAATACAAAGTTAAATCCTAAATGCAAATAAAATGCAACATATTTTTTTTATTTTTAAATAATTTAAATAAAATGAACATGCACAGACAAATGCAAACAATAATGGAAAATGCCACAAAAAATCCGCAAAATTGCGAACAATGGAAAAAATTGTTTTGTTTTTGAATTTATGGGAATAATTCTTATAGGGGAAAAATCACGTGCTCGCACCTACCCCTCTTTGCTCAGAAACACGAAGAGTTTTCGTGCAAAGATCAAGTGAGCGGATATGAGCGATTTTTGCCCTTTTGAATACTCCGTGGGAAGCATCTTTGAAAGAATCTGACCGAACCTCTACTTCAAAGGTTTCCTACAGATCCTTGGCTATAAAGGAATCAGGTCAGTGTAGTTCGGGAAGTTTCGGTAGCTGGGACTACCATAAAGCTGTGATTTCACTATTGCTGCTGCTGCTACTGCTTACTGACCTCCTTATTACACCGTGACATAATAAAAGAAGCTAGACTAAGCTATGAACTATGCATTACAATGATTTATTTTCAAACTTGATCTTGTGATTGTTGTTGCCTTGTTGACTTGTATTTTCCTACAGAAGTTCCTTTGTTACTGACTTGAATCGTAATTTTGTGATGCTTTCCCTTTCCTTCAATTACTTTCCCTTATTTTCCAGATGGATACCTGATTGCCGAACTTTAACTGTCTTCCTTTGACTGTTATTGCCTTTCCTTGAATTGCTTCCTTCTGTTCTTCTTCCTTTCATTTTTTAGGTGGTTTCTTGATTGTCGATACTTGAATTGTGTTCCCTTCCTATGAAACTCGAATTGCTTTCCCCTTTCAACTTGAACTGTCTTCTTTTGACCATTTTTGCCTTCCCTCTATTCTCCAGGCGGGCTCCTGATTACTGAAACTTGAATTGTACTCATTGCCTTCGTTCTTCAGGCGGGCTCTTGATTATTGAAGTTTGATTTGTACTTCTTCCCTTCGTTCTCCAGGAGGGCTCCTAATTTCAACAAAATTTGAATTTGTACTTCTTCCCTTTATTCTTCAGGCGGGCTCCTGATTTCCAACATTTGAATTGTACTTTTTCCCTTCGTTATCCAGGCGGGCGTCTGATTCCTAAAACTTGAACTGTATTCCCTTGCTCTCTAGGTGGGCGCCTGACTGCTGAAACTTGAATTGTATTCTCTTGCTCTCCAGGTGGCCACCTGACTGCTAAAACATGAATTGTATTCCCTTGCTCTCCAGGTGGGCGCCTTATTGCAGAAACTTTAACTATTTTTCCTTGACTTGTTCTCCCTTGTTCCTCTAGGTGGGCGCCTGATTACCAATACTTGTGTCAATCTTCCTTGAAACTTTATTGTTTTCCCTTGTTCTCCAGGTGGGCTCCTAATTACTTGATCATGAACTGCTTTTTATCCCTAACATCCATGTTGTTCTTCCCTGTTCTTTAGACGAGCACCTGACTTCAACAAAATAGACAAAACAAAGAAACCTTTCTACCCCAATTTGGTAGCCGGGAACTTTATGAGTGTTAACTGTATCATGTTACTTAATATCTCTAACAATCTTTAAACTAGATCCCATTATCCAAGAGTGTCCTAAAAATTTCTAGTAAAATGCCCATTTGAAAGTTGCATTATATTTTCTTCTATTGAGCCCTGTTATCTAACTTGGTCCTAAAACTGCATCCCATTATCCAGGAGGGTCCTGAAAAGTTTTAAATTAAATCTTATCTTACAAGTGACACTTTTAAAGCTAAACTATACTTCCTTATAGTCGAACTTATGCTAAAACTTGTTATCCAATGGAATTCTTAGTGCTACGTCCCATTATTCAGGAGGGTCCTGAAAATTTCTAGTGAATCCTATCTCAAGCATGCAAACTTCGAAGTTCCGTTTATATTCCTTTGGGGTAAATTTATGCTAGATTCTGCTACTCATGATTATTTTGAATTTTAGACTAAGTCCCATTTTCCAGGAGGATCCTGAGAACTTTGCGATCAAACCTGCTTGGTGCTTGCTATTTCTTCACGTAGGATTTCTCCGAAACAAATGAAATTTTTGCCCCTGTTTCAAATCAAAGAAAAATCTTATCAGTTTAAAACGTGGTGGTTAGTTGTGGCATTCTTGCTGAAGGTGGTTCTTCCTTTGCCATGCTTTGCTTTGACTGGCTGCCTTGAGCCGGTCGAGAATTGTTTGACCTTCTGATTGATCCTTAACCCCAGGACCCTAGATGATCTGAGTGCTCTACACCCCAACCGTTGTTTTTAATTTCTGACCTCTGCATCTCCCGCGACATTACTGAACTATTTCACCGATTTAACTTTTGCTTACACTCTATGTCCCACTTTTCATCACACTATCTCTGGCATATCCTAGCCACATTTTGCTTCGTGCAATTTTGAAACTGGTAGTAAACTTTGAAATTCCTTCTTATTTGTTGAAACAAGGCTAACATTGGAAGAGCTTTAGAGGAGTAAAATTAACAACAATGAAATGTGACAATTTTGAGAATTAAGAATAAAGAAGAAAATCCAAATTTGGATGACTGTTGGAGAGAGAAAAAGAAACTTATCTGAGTGGAGTAACTGGCACCAATAATCATGGTATGCATTTTGGATTAATCAACCCAGTCTGTTTAACCAATCACTTTTCCAATTGTTTTACTTTGTGCTCCAAGATCTCCGCAACCCGATGTTTACTTTCCACCAGCTTACATACCTTGTTCGGTTTGCAGTGCCCTGAAGGGTTTTCACCGACAAACCTTTCTCATTTGTTCATTCCTCAATTCATAGTCGCCTCATGGTGCCGGGAAGGTTTTCACCAATAAGACTCTCTCATTTTTACTTTCTCTCAGCTTTCGTCGCCTCATGGTGCCCACGAGGGTTTTCACCAATAAGACTCTCTCATTTTTTGATTTCTCTTGCTTAAACCAGAGTGTTGCCCCTGATATGAATCCTCTTTACTTGCTTGACTTGGCATCTCTTGAAGGATGATCAGGAGGTCTTTCTTTGGACGGTAATGTGGGTTCTTTAGATATTTTTGGAAAGAAAAGGGTATCAAAAAGTCTCAAAGCAACTTAAATGGGTAAAAATTACAACTTTTGGAATCTAATATCTTACCACAATCACAACTTCTAACCCAGTTTCTTGCTTGGGGATTTTTTATTTTTATTTTGATATGATATGACCGAGCCGTGAGGCTGCCTACGTATCCTTAACAGGAATCAAGTCAAACGTAGTTCACACCTGAATTTCTTTGTTTCCTTCTACTTTCTCTTTTCGCTTCTTTTCTTTCTTTTCTCTCTTTTTCGTTATTGATTCCAAAAGAGGGGTATGAAATAAAATAAATAAGGCTCAAATGGGGAAACAAAGGGTAGAGTTTTTAGATAGCATAACAAATTGCCTTCGTCATTCCAATCTTCGAAACAATGCCAAGTACAAACAATCAACAATTGAACCAAAGAATCATACATAATATCTCTTGACTGCATCAGAATTGATAGCCATGTTTACACATTTGCCTTCGATATCTGTTAGATACAAAGCACCATTGGACAACACTCTTGTTACAATGAACGGCCCTTGCCAATTTGGGGAGAACTTGCCCTTCACTTCGGCCTGGTGTGGAAGGATGCGCTTTAATACTTGCTAACCCACTTCAAACTTTCGGGGACTCACCTTTTTGGTGTATGCTCTCGCCATTCTCTTTTGATATAACTGCCCATGACACACTGCTGTCAATCTCTTCTCATTGATCAAACTTAACTGCTCCAAACAGGTTTTGACCCACTCATCATCCTCAATCTCGGCCTCAGCAACAATCCGAAGGGATGGGATTTCAACTTCTGCAGGTATCACTACTTCAGTGCCATATACCAACAAGTAAGGAGTTGCACCTACTGAAGTGTGAATAGTAGTGTGATAACCCAACAATGCGAATGGTAACTTTTCATGCCATTGCCTGGAACCTTCCACCATTTTCCGAAGTATCTTCTTTATGTTCTTGTTGGCTGCCTCGACTGCTCCATTCTCCTTGGGGCGATATGGGGTGGAATTGCGATGCGTAATCTTAAATTGTTGGCATACCTCTTTCATCAAGTTACTGTTAAGATTAGCACCATTATCTGTGACGATCACCTTTGGTATCCCAAATCGACAGATGATATTTGAATGAACGAAATCGACCACTGCTTTCTTGGTCATAGACTTGAGAGTTTTAGCCTCAACCCACTTGGTGAAATAATCAATAGCCACCAGAATGCACCTGTGCCTGTTGGATGTTGCTGGTTCAATTGGTCCAATGACATCCATTCCCCAAGCAATGAAGGGCCATAATGCCGACATTGTGTGCAATTTCGATGGTGGAGAATGAATTAAATCTCCATGTACCTAGCATTGATGATATTTGCGCACAAAACTGATACAATCTCGCTCCATGGTGAGCCAATAATAACCTGCTCGGAGAATTTTCTTCGCCAGCACATATCCACTCATATGCAGTCCGCAGACTCAGAATGTACTTCGGTCATGACAATCGTGGCTTGTTTAGCATCTATGTATCTCAACAATCCAAGATCTGGAGGTCTTTTATACAAAACTCCTCCACTGAAGAAAAATCCACTTGCCAACCGTCGAATTGTTCTCTTTTGATCCCCCGTGGCTTGCACCAGATATACCCCTATTCTGATGTACTCCCTGATATCATGAAACCACGGTTCACCATCAAGTTCTTCTTCCACAATGTTACAGTAAGCATGCTAATCTCTAACTTGAGTATGTAGAGGATCGACATAAGCTTTGTCCGGATGGTGCAACATTGATGCCAAGGTAGCCAAAGCATTGCCCACCTCATTATGGACCCTTGGAATATGCTTGAACTCTATTGGTCGAAACCGTTGACAAAATCATGCAAACATTGTCGGTACGGTATGAGCTTCAAATCTCTTGTTTCCCGTTCTCATTGAATTTGATGTACCAAAAGATCCGAGTCTCCCAAGACCAAGACTTCCTGGACATCCATGTCTGCAGCTAGCCTTAAACCCAAAATGCATGCTTCGTACTCAGCCATATTGTTGGTACAATAAAAACAAAGCTGAGCCGTAACAGGATAGTGATGCCCTGTTTCAAAAATAAGTGCGGCTCCTATTCCAACTCCTTTCATGTTAGTAGCCCCATCAAAGAAAAGTTTCCAACCTAGTTTTTCAGTCTGCTCTAGCTCATCAATATGCATCACCTCTTCATCGGGAAAATAAGTCCTCAATGGCTCATATTCTTCATCGATCGGGTTCTCGGCCAAATGATCGGCCAACGCTTGGGCTTTCATTGCGGTCCGAGTCACATAGACGATGTCAAACTCTGTGAGCAAAATCTGCCACTTCGCAAGCCTCCATGTGGGCATAGGCTTTGGAAAAATATACTTCAACGGATCCAAGCGCGAAATGAGGTAAGTAGTGTAGGATGAAAAATAATGTTTCAATTTCTGTGCTAACAAAGTTAGGGTGCAACATGTCCTTTCCAAGTGAGTGTACTTAACCTCATAAGCTATGAACTTCTTGCTAAGATAGTAGATGCCCATTTCCTTCCTGCCAATGATATCATGTTGACCCAATACACAACCAAATGAATTTTCCAGGACTGTCAAGTAAAGAATCAAAGGTCTCCCTGGTTCTGGTGGAACCAGCACAGGTGGGTTTGACAAGTATCCTTTTATCTTATCAAATGATTCTTGACACTCATCAGTCCACTTGACCGCAACATCCTTCTTCAGTAACTTGAAAATAGGCTCACAAGTTGTCGTGAGTTGAGCAATAAACCTGTTGATGTAGTTCAATCTCCCTAACAGACTCATCACCTCAGTCTTGTTCCTTGGAGGTGGCAATTATTGGATATCTTGGATCTTTGATGGGTCCAAATCAATGCCTCGACAACTGACTATGAATCTGAACAATTTTCCGGATGGAACACCTAATACGCACTTGGCAGGGTTAAGCTTGAGGTTGTACCTGCGATCCTCTGGAAAAATTTCCTCAAATCTTCGAACTGGTCGGCCTGCTGCTTCGACTTCATGATTACATCATCTACGTACACCTCAATCTCCTTGTGCATCATATCATGGAACACAGTAGTCATTGCCCTCATGTAAGTTGCCCCAGCGTTTTTCAAACCAAATGTCATTATTCGGTAATAATAAGTTCCCCATGGCGTGATGAATACCGTCTTTTCTGTATCTTCTTCATCCATTAAAATCTGATGATACCCTGTATAGCAATCCACAAAAGATCCAATCTCATACTTGGCGCAATTATCGATCAAAATGTGGATGTTAAGTAGTGGGAAATTATCCTTTGGACTTGCTTTGTTGAGATTGCGGTAATCAACGCATACTCTGATCTTGTCGTCCTTCTTTGGTACTGGCACAACATTAGCTAACCAAACGGTATATCATGTGACCCGAATGACCTTTGCGTCCAACTGCTTAGTGATTTCTTCCTTAATCTTCACATTCGTATCAATTTTGAACTTTCTCAATTTTTGCTTGACGGGAGGGAATGTCGGGTCAGTGGGTAACTTGTGGACCACTAAATCAGTGCTTAAACCCGGCATGTCGTCGTATGACCATGCAAAAATATCTTTGTATTCAATCAGGGCTTTGATCATCTCTTCCCTGATCTTTGGTTCAAGGTGGACGCTTATTTTAGTCTCTCTGATATTATCTGCATCCCCTAAATTGATGGTTTCTGTATCATTCAGGTTGGGTTTGGGTTTTCCTTCAAAGTGATTTAAATCCTTACTAATTTCTTAAAAGGCCTCTTCCTCATCATATTCTGATTCGTCATCACACTCAACTTCTTGAATTATTTTTTCAGAATTAGATTGATTTTTAAGACTGGGCTGAGGATTCCTCATGCATGCCATGTCATTAGAACCAGCGTAAAAAAAATTGTACAGAAAAGAAAAGAAAAACAAAAGGGAAACTATCAGGAATGATGAAGAAAGGGAAATTACATTTCATTGAATGATAAAAGATAACAAGGTTTGCACACTCAAACAGACTGAAAGATAAAAATCTGGATTACAACCCTGGAATAACCCAGACAAACTGAAGGAAAATCAAAATAAACTACCAAGACTCCTTTCGAGTGGGAAGAGGAGTGGCTTTCCAATTATTAAGCTTTGTTTTTGGCCTGACGAATTGAATTTCTGCTTTGCTAGAACCTTCACTACTTTCCACCATGTTCACACCGTAGAACAACTTCTCAAATCTTTTAATTAACTCCTTATCAAGATGAATCACAGGACTGAGAATTCTTGTTACCGGTTGTTTTTTGGTACCGGACTTGACAAATGATCTGGAGAGACGTGGGATTGGATTTGGAAGGACCCATGTCCTCTGTTTTAACTTTCTGGATCTTCTTATGTCTGCGGCAGTAGGCTTGAATCCCAGACCAAATGTTCCCAAGTTTTCAGGAAGAGACACCGGCTGTATGATGCCTTGTAAAGATGATCCCAAACCTTTACCAAGTACAAAACCATTCTTCAACATCTCATAGGCCACCATGACTGATGTGGCGGTTATCTTCGGATTTGGAATGTATTTCCCCTATAAAACTTTCTCTACCAACATCATGTCAAAAACCTGGTAGATCCACGGTCCCTTGTCATCTTCCACTTCAATGAACGGTACAATGGCATCGTTGTGAGCACATAAACTATCTTTGCCATGCACAACTATTTCCTGTCTATCCCATTCAAATTTGACCACCTGGTGTAGTGTTGATGGGACTGCTTTAGCAGCGTGAATCCACGGTCGACCTAACAGCAGATTGTAGGAAACAACTATATCCAGCACCTAGAGTTCCATGGTGAACTCAACTGGCCCTATCGTCAGCTCTAGCATTATATCCCCAACTAAATCTTTCCCTCCGCCGTCAAATCCCCGGACACAGATACTGTTCTTATGAATCCTCTCATCTTCCACTTTCAACTTACTCAGAGTAGAGAGAGGGCAGATGTTCGCACTGGAACCATTATCGACCAATACCCGGGTAACTACGGAGTTCTCACATTTCACCGTAAGGTAAAGGGCTCTGTTATGCTCAGTACCCTCTTCATTAATTGTTCCACGATAGAATAGTCCTGCACCTTCATCTTCCTCAAGAATTCCTATGCCACTTCTTCAGTTACAGCTTTCTTTACCCGCACTGGGTTATCTTTGGAGATCTTAGCTTTTTTCAACTCCTCGGGGGCAAAACATCTTCCCGAGCGAGTCAAACCCTGGGTTTCGCAAACTTCTTCTTTGATTTCTTTCCCTTTGTAAGTCACTGTCACCCATTCGTAATTCCATGGAATAGCCCTGCTATTGACTATTGGTAAGTGGGTTACCGGCTTGATAATGACATGATCTGTGTGGGCGCCCTCTACGATTATGATAGGTTTGCTTACCACTCCTAGAACAACCACTTTAATCCTTTCTTGCTTTTATGCGACATCACTCGAAGACCCTTTCTTAACTATTACGGATGGTTCACTACTCCTTTCGCTTGACTTGAGCACTGATTTCTCACTTGTTGATTGTTTAACTGTCTTGACCCCACTAGACCGAATCATCATGACGGTCTATGACGACTTCCTGGGCTCCCCTCCCTCATGAACTATTTCAATCATATTTGCCTCCTGATGGGCTGGCATCGGATTCCGGTTGATATTGGGTGCCTCAGGATCTTGAACTTCAATCCGATTGGTATCAATAAGCTCTTGGATAGCACTTTTTAAGAGCCAGCACTTCTCCGTGTCAAGACCTGGAGTCCCAGAACAATACTCACAGCTTATGGAATAATTTAGATTTTTCGGGGGAGGATTTGGCAATTTGGACTGTATTGGCCTCAGCATGTCCAGTTGTCTTAGCCTGTGGAATAAACTGGTATATGACTCTCCCAATGGAGTAAAGGTTTTCTTTTTCTGCAACCTTTCATCCTTAAATGCTTGATTAGGCCGGAAACTTGGTCCAGGAGGGTTTCGGTAGGCTCGTGGGGGTGGATAAGTGTTTTGGGGAATGGGCGCATACCATTGCACGTGGGTGGGAGGTTGGTCACGTGGGTGGGAGGTTGGTTGTATGTTTGGGCATGGTGGACAGAAAAATGAGGTTCTGGTAGGGGGTAATAGTATTGGGGTGGATTATATGGGCTATGAGGGTAACTTTGGTAGTGGGGCCGAGGCTGATTATAGTGGTGAGATGAGCCTATGGGTCCGAACCAAGTTCCTGAATTAACCATTGCTACGTCCTCTCTCTTCTTTTTCCCAATTCCTCATGTGCCGCCCTGAATAGCCTGAGTCATCGCCTTAATAGCCGAATAGCTCATGATTTTATTCGACTTGAGCCCCTCTTCTACCATACCTCCCATCTTCACTACTTCATTGAAGGATTTTCCTATAGCTGAGACCAGATGGCCATAGTAAGTAGGTTCTAAGGCCTGTAGGAAATAATCCACCATCTCACTTTCTTTCATTGGAGGGTCCACTCTTGCTGCCTGCTCTCTCCATCGGAAACCATACTCTCTGAAACTTTCACTGTGCTTTTTCTGCAGTTTTGTCAAGGACAGTTTATCTGGAAAGATCTCAAAATTGTATTGGAAGTGACAAGCGAATGCTTGCGCCAGATCATCACATGTATACCACCTTCCGTGATCCTACCGGGTGTACCACTCTAGCGCCGATCCACTTAGACTTTGACTGAAATATTCCATCAGCAATTCATCTTTTCCTCCAGCTCCCCTCATCTTGCTACAAAAACTTCTCATGTGTGATTCTCATGTGTGTTACTACAAAAACTTCTCATGTGTGAACAGGAGGAGCCCATCTTACAAATCAAACCTGTGCATCTTAAACCCTGCCGGTAATTGCATATTTGGAAACAGACACAGGTCTTTGTAAGCCACACTTACTTGACCTCCTAACCTCCGCATGTCTCTGAATGATTGCTCTAAGCTTTTAACTTTTCTGAATATCTCCTCCTGTTCGGGATTTTTGGATGGTTTTTCAGCTTCCGCAGGGAGATCAAAATGAGGAGTATAAACTTCTGAAGCTTTGAAAGTGGGCTCTAGGGGGTAGTATTGGTTATCCTGGGCTTGGAACATAGGCTCACTGGAAGATTGGTGTAGTGTAGCAGATGGGGATGCTACGAAGACAGGAGTGATTGGGGCAGGAGGATATGGAACTGGTTTGGGTGGTGGAGCTTGTGGGGTTTGGGAGGTGGTGCCTTGGTAGTGATGGTAAATAGGATCTCCTGCAGATGAATCAACAGTAGGATGTTCTTGGGTTTGAGTCAATGGCGGGGTGAAAGCAGGGTTGGCGGGGTAAGCTGGTGGTGGTTGCCCTTTTGCCCAGGCCTGGTACATTTCGGCCATCTGCTGCTTCAACTTATACATCTCTTCTTTCATCGAATTAACATCCAATTCTTCCACCTCTCTTGAAGGATCGATGCTACTCGCATCAAGTTCTTGGTTAGACACGATCAATTCACCTTTGGACCTGGTGTTGTATGGATGGGTTGCCAGAATGCTCAACAAACTAACCACCTGCCTTAGTTCTGGAGCATCAACAACAAACTCGTTAGTGATTAGAGCTTAACAGATTGGTAACCGCATATTTGTGGAATGCAATGCACCTAAGTAATTAATTATTTATATCATGTATTTGCTCGATTGCTTGTGTCATCCCGGCTTTTCCTTATTTTCCATGTGCAACTTCCCTTTTTCTCTGTTTTTTTTTTCGTTTTCATTCTTGCCTTTCTTTGTTTGACTTCTCTTTGTTTTTTTTATTCTCCCATTTCCCTTTCTTATTTTGTTTCGTTCTCACAGTTTCTTATTTTCTTTCTCTTTTCTTTTGGTTATGGTCGAATCCTATGGAGATTGCCTACGTATCATGACCCTGCATGAATCAAATCGAGCGTAGTTCTGGGGTATAAATGTAAAAATAAGTAATAAAACATTTTTGGGATTTTCAAAAAGCAAATACTTTGATTATAATGAATCAAAAACTAACAGACTCAAAAAAAACTAACAGACTCTAACAGAAAGAAAATAAAGACTCAAGTAAAAAAAATCACGAATACTTTAATGCGTCAAATGCTCCTGGGGCCCGCAGGACATCATTCGATCTCGCCACAGGCCTATATGCAAGATCCCTTTGAAGCCTCTCAAAGTCAGTCATTATCTGTCGGATAAAAGTCATCACTGCCGTGAAGAAAGTGGTGCGAATCATATCCTCACATGCTTGGCATTTCACAACAATGTAGTCGCCGATGACTCTGACCCGCTCTCGGATTCTACCCTTTTCCTGAAGCAGACGACCGGCCTGTTGATTTTGGGCTTCGAACACCTGAGTGTCATGGAGATGTTGATTTTGCAACTATTGCATTCCTTCCTCCATCTGAGCCATCAAATCATAACAGTGTTTCCTATCAGCTTTGAAGTCCTTGGCTTGCTTGGTTGCTTCATTCTCGAGGGTAGTCATTTTTCTCTTCAGGATGGTGATTGTCCCTTCATACTTTCTTTTCATTTGCTGCACAAACTTTGCCTGCTCTTCCGTCTTCTTTGCCCATTGTGCCCGGACTTTGGCTAGGTTGGCCTCAGACTTTTCCAGGTCATCTTGACACTCAAGGACTTTCTTTTTCAGACTGCTTATAAGCCTTTCATCCGCTTGGCTTCTTTCCGGTTTCTAGCAGTTGTTTTTATCTTCTGGATTTGAGCTTTGAGGGTTTCATTTTCTTGAGTTAGTTTTGTCTTTTCTCCCTCATCTGCGGTGGCTTGAAAACCATTTTCAAACTGAAGGTCCAAGAATTGCCTTTCCAACTTGCTTATGGTAGCCCTGTACTCATTTTCTTTGGTCAACCAGTCCCATTGCACCTGTGCTCCGTGAGTGAACTGTTGGACATGGGGTCTTTTTGCGGGCCTTTCTGGCTCCTGATGAACTCGGGATCTTTTACCATACCAAGCAGGGTAACCAGGCTCCAACTAACCTCTAGATAGATCTCGTATTTGAGTTTTAGGCACTAAGAATCTGCACTGATGCCAAATCCGACGCACTTTTTCTTCTGGAAAGGCAGCTTTTGGTTCTAATTTAATGACCTGCCGACTCAAATCTTCATCGTGTGGGATGGTCTTGTATCGGCCTAACTGATGCAGGACTCTATGCGGAGCATAAGGCTGGATACTCCGAAGACCCATCAACAGCAGGAAACACACCTCAGCCGACATATAAATTACTTCACTGACCGAGAGCCACCCGAACGTCCATTCGATCTTGTTTGCAGTCAAGGATCTCAAGTGGGCGTGCCATTCTTTTGTACACTTCGGGAACTCATAACCCTCTACCCGCTTTTCCTATTTTTCAATGCACTCGATGCCATTCATACCACAATTCAAGTATCCGGGATGGTGACAAAGGTGTTCCTCCATCCATAATTGTAACAGCATATTGCACCCTTCAAAGAACTTTCCCCCTTCTCGGCAAAGAGTCAGAGCACGGTAAATTTCTGCCAAGATCAGCGGCATTATAGTCCCATTTGCCTTTTTCATCATAAAGTCAGCTATCCCCACGAGCCCCAACTCTATATTCCCATCTTTTTTGGGGAAAATCAAAATACCCAGGAACGACATTATAAAAGCTAATCCTCTCCAAACTTCCCACTTGTCTTGGTTACCTGAATGAGTAAGACCGGTATTTGGCATCTCGAATCCACGGGGATTCCCGTAATGTCGGTACAGGAAAAAGAAGGTACAGAATCCTTTGACTAAATTTCCATCTCAGATGTCCCGAGTGATGATTAACAGGTCCAAAAATTTGTGAGGGGTTACTGCTCTAGGTGCCACCGGGTATTTATTTCTAAGATTCTCGTCGAAACCGGTGTAGCCTACTATCTCTTCCAGTGTAGGAGTTAACTCGAAATTAGCAAAGTGGAATACATTATGTGCTGGGTCCCAAAATGGTGTCAAGGCCTCAATTATGTCCTTTCTCGGCTTAACCTTCAAGAGCCGATAAGACCACCCAATGTTTTTGTCACAACCTTCCTGTTGTCGTCCCCCAAATCATGCCACCACATATGTAGTTCCAAAGGGATCTCTTTACGGACTGAGAACGGTTCATTTTGAATTGTGCTCATCCTACATATTTATTAAGGTGATTTCAATTAAAAGAAAACTACGACTCATTTTGACTCAAGAAAAATGACCATTTTTCAAACTTTTCACAAAAATATCTGGCTTTGTCGATACGGCCTTTCAGCACTCCGAAAACGAAGATTTTAAGGTTGTGTCGGCTAACCAGCCAAAACCTTGAAAAATGACTAAAAGCGGCTATTCTTGCAAAAACAGCCTTCCGGCGCCCTTTTGAGGAACATTCAACTATTTTTGACAAGAGTGGCATCACGTTACTTATTTGCAATAAACATAAAATTTTTGTTCTTTTCGGGCTATTTTTGCAAAAAGGAAGTTGGACCCGATGGGAGTTGCCTACGTATCTCATACCCTGTGAGAATCAAACTGACGTTGTATTGGCAAATAAAACAAAACCAACTATTTTTAAAAACAAAACCTCTTTTTTTCCTTTTTTTTTCATTTTATTATTTTTTAAAAATTCGGCAGAGTTTCAGCACTATTTGGACATTGGGTTTTTCAAAACAGATGACGAACTCACTTAACCCTCACATTGCTATTCTTTTTTTTTCAACCTTCTCCCATTATTTATAAGCCGATCAGCATGCAAATACGAAGGAAATAAATGCACAAGTAGCAAGTAAGATGCATCAGGATGGTCCTTTTCATTTCGGGTACACCTATCCTAGACAAACTCAACCCCTGTGTTGAGTCTCCAAAGTCAAATGCACGTGATGCAAACAAACGTTCCTACTAGGGATCCGGCATGAGGCTTTGTTATACTAGGTTTAAAACCTGGGTTTATTGTTCTAGACCTGGCTTACCCGAGCGGACAACTCGAGCCGAGAGGGGGCAGCGTACCGGGAATACAGAAGCTTCACCGGCTTTGCAACTTGTCCGAACCTCATTCGAAATTTGGGATATGACTCTAACAGAAGAGAAATCACACGAATTGCACACTTCTCCATGATTTAGAAGACTCAGAGAGCAGATGGGTTTCGTAGCAGTTTACATATAATTCCCAGAATATCAAAGCGATAAAAGCAACATTTAGCACATTAGGCCCAAACATGTAACAAAATTAGATAATAAATAAAGCCAACTATAACAATTCATCTAAGCTCCAATTTTGAATCCTGAACAAGAGATTCTGGGTTCGTTCCCCAGCAGAGTCGCTAGAGCTGTCACACATCCCTTTTTACCTACCCCGGAAGGGTATAAGGGAGTTTTTTTCCAACTTAAAGTGACAATCGAAACGAGATTATTTATCTAAGAATTAGAGTCGCCACTTGGGATAATTTATGGTGTCCCAAGTCACCGGTTCAAATCCCAAATCGAGGAAAAATTTGACTCTATATTACAGTCCGCGAACCAAAAATCCGGGTAAGGAATTTTGTTAGCCCAGGAGAAGGTGTTAGGCATTCCCGAATTTCGTGGTTTTAGCACGGTCACTCAACTGTTATTATTGGCCTATTTATCTGATTTTTAGAACACTTCCAAACCTATGTGCGTTTTTACCTGCTTTTATTTAATTTTAGGAATATTTCAACGTTATACAAAACACGTCTTTGGATCACGCCACATGAAATGCATTCACGATCCATGACATTTTTTTTAACGTTGTTAGGATTTGGATTTGGGTCACATGAAATGCACACCCGACAGTTTAGGAATGTAAGTTATTAAAGTAACGCGCCTAAAGCAACTATGCATTTGCAACTTTGTAAGGCCCATAAAAATTTCTAAATGGCGCGCCTCGAATTCTAAGGATCAACACAAGATTAATTAAATGAAGGTCATGCAATGGTCATTTTTGTTAGGCATGGCGCACCTCAGTTTTAAATTAAAGAGGCATTCAAACTAAGCTTTGGAGGGCCATAAGCTATTTTGCGTTATTTAGTATGGCTAACCTCATTCAAAAAAAACATTAATTGTTTAAAGAAAACTGCAGGATTCCTAATTACTCAAATATTGCCTAATGGATTTGTTAAAGGCCAAAAGAAAGTACTACTTCATTTTAAAGAAAAACTCAAGCCCAATCAACGAGCCCAGTCCGTATGGGTCATGTGAAAATAGAATATTCTGAGATACACATGTCGAACCTCCACAACAACTGAAATCAGTCAGATTTTTAACATGCCAAATTAACATTAAAGCAAAAGCCATTGCAAGCTTTGGGGCTCGAAGTAGGCCCGTCATGATGAAGTCAACAAAACCAAAACAGCTCAAAGTTGTGCATTCGTACTTGAGAATGCTTTTGCCACTTGGGCTGTCTTTAAGCCCAGATTTCACAAACTAACAATTAATTTAGATCAAAATCTAAGTGGGATTAAACCTACAATTATTCCTGAATATTAGCTAAGGGACACAAATTGCCTAATTAACTTCCATATTTACAATTGTCTTATCATAGAATAATTGACCAAATGTTCGCAAATCAAACCATCACTAATCCATTATGGCTCATGAGTAAACATGCTGGAACTATGTACATTAGTCCTTTAAATAACTTCACAAGAACAGTCATACAAATTTTAAATTTATTCAAGGCTTAATCCATGTACATGATAAATGGAGACTTGTAAAGGGGCCTAATGAACAAACATGATCTCAAACATTAGGCTCATGGGCAAACATGCTTATAAAACAACATCAATACACGTACAAGCCAAACACCTAACATTTTAATGGATTCAGATAAATATTAGAACCAAAACCTTACTGATTTTTGACAGAAACTTAAGCAAAAAATCTGTGATCTAGAGCACAAATCAAAATAAACTGAATAATTGAGGCTTACAGTTCATTTGCCATACAAACAATCCACAAACTTGCTCATACACCTTCTAAACATGTTATTTAATGTTGAAACTAAACATTTGGCTAAAACACAAACCCCATTTTATAATACCAGTACCATCTCATTTAACATCTACCATTACCAATCTACTACATGGTATTTAAAAAGTAAGGAAAAAAACAAAGAGAAACTATGGCAAATACAACCTATATTCCATCGGATTACCCTTGATTCTCATAACCAGCATTCAATCAGTATTTCTGGACTAAGGAAATACCTGGAAATGAAAGTAAAGGGGATAAGATTAGCAGTAGCAACAACAGTATCCAGGAGCAGAAAGAAACCACATAAAAATAGCTTTAAACCAAAGACTGATGCTAAAAAATCAAAAATCCACAACCAGAACTTCAAACCAAGCTTTTAAACCACCAGATTCAAATCATTTGAGCCCAGATAAGTTAGAAACTATTTCAGGAATTAGAAATTGAAGAGATCACAGAAAGAATTCAATCAAACAGTGGACAGCCGTTTGTATTTTTGAATTTTTATCTCCTAGGTCTTTCTCTTATTCTGTCCTCCCTCTTAAACTTCGATATCTGTGTTTCTTTTTCTTTGGACTCTATATTCTGTCCCTTCCCCTTCCGTCTTTCCTAAGCAAGCTTTATATAGGATCTCTTAAGGCAGCCTAAAATCAATTCCCTATTCACAAATGCCCCTTTCCCAATTCTTAATTGATTCCACTCAATTCTTTGCTCTTTATTTTATCCAATAATGCACTCTTAAACCCTACCACTATTAGAAGCTTCTTAATTAGTTAGGTAAGGTTCACACAACCTAAATAATCCCTAGGCTACCCTTACAACCCCTGTTAATTACTTAAACCTAACAAACGGGTCAAATTGACCCAAAGTCCTTGAGCTACTGTCTGTGATCCAAACCAATTTCTGCGATCATATGGAAGGCAGAAAACAAAATCGACTACTTAAATGGATTCAACATACGACTGATTAATAACAACTACTATATGACTGATTAATATCAACAAACAAACATGAAATTAGTTAGGTTATTAAAACAAATGACCTAATTAGATGAACTAAGTCAGCGGACCAATAAGAATTATAGAACAACTTTCACAAAAAGAAACAAAGGGGACAACGAGCAGAGAATAGTTTGAACTCAACAGATTGGTCGAGTTTTCAAAGGGAGTAAAAAAATCTAACTAAAGAAAGGGAGAGGAAAAAGGATATGAAATGGGTTAAAAGAATGAAAACACTTACCACTTCAGAAATCAACAACCTGTTGTAGACCTTGATTTAGTGAGACTGATGTTACACATTTGTTCTTTGTCAAGAACAACTGAGCAACATCAGTCTTCGTCGAATCTAATCTTCAAAACTTTAACAGAAACAACATCATATGACCATGCATGCCACTAGGTTTTATTGAGGACAATCTTAGATTTTTAGGGCTCGACCTCAGATTTAAGATTCGAGAGATTCTGGCAACATTCGAGGGAAAACAATAATGGATTTGGTACGAGGGAGATATGGGGGATAGATGGTGTTGATTTGGGGTCGATTGGGTAAGTTAGGGTTTAAGGGTCTGACTTTCGATCCCATATTAGAAGAGTTCGACTGTGATTCGAAGGTAATGGGTTTAGGATTCGGAACGGGGAGATGAAGGAGAGTCGATGGTGTGAATTTGGGGTTGTTTGGTGGTTGCCCTCCGCCGTAGGCGATTTCCTGCAGGCGGTCAATGGTGGTTTGAGGCGGCAATTTTGGCTGGTCTCTGAAGAGAGATCAGAGACGATGATGAGGGGGGTTCTGAGGGGGTAAGGGGTTTGAGGTTTTGAGTATATTAAATTGATGATTTAATTAGGGCCGTTGGATGATTGGAATCCAACGGCTTTGATTAAATCATTAATGGAAAACGGGGTCGTTTTGTTTCACTAGGGGGAACTGATTTGGTTCTGGATCGGGTCGGGGTTTGGGAAATGGGAGAGAATCTGGACCGTTTGATCAAACTAATTGAACAGTCCAGATAAAAACGCATGAAACGGCGTCGTTTGGATTAAGCTGGAGACGGACCGGTTATTGGGGCAGGTCTGGGCCGGTTTTGGTTGGGTTTTGGGGACAATTGTCAAGTTTGGCCCAAATACAGCCTTTTCTATTTCCTTTTATTTTCATTTCTTTTCCTTTCCCAATTTCTTTTAAATTAAACTAAAATAAAAACCTAAATTAATTCCTAATCCAAATTATCTAATTAATTTAATTAACTCTAAATTATGACTACCACAACTAAGTTAAGTACCAAATTAAAGGGAGAATTACCAAAAAATCAAAAATTAAAAAGTAATAATAAACTTTTTTTTGTGATTTTCTATTTTTGTAAAGCTACTTAATTAATTCTTAAAAACGCAAAGTTAAATCCTAAATGCAAAAAAAATGTAACATATTTTTTTTTATTTTTAAATAATTTAAAAAAAATAAACATGCACAGACAAATGCAAACAATAACAGAAAATGCCACAAAAAATCCGCAAAATTGCGAACAATGGAAAAAATTGTTTTGTTTTTGAATTTATGGGAATAATTCATATAGGGCAAAAATCACGTGCTCAAAAGCCCCATCCTGAACACCGCTAGAACCAATTCCATGACCAACACAAAGATATGCAGAAATATAGTATGATCCCAAAGAAAAACATAAACTCAGTAAGTATCAAGTCTAACCCTGACAAAGTAGTGGCGAGGTTTGAAAAAATGACACTTACTTTCCATATCCAGAGCAATTCATAAACATAAGCAACATAGAGATATAATAGAGAAACAACAAATATCGAAAATAAGGTGCACATTTAAAGAGAAAAATAACAAACATATGTTTCAGATAAAATGATCAAAAGCTTAAATTAGTACACCAAATCCGCATATAACGATGATATGCAACAAATAACATTTATAAGAATGCTTCTAAATGAGTCTAGAATGTCTATGCATAATAAAGACTCAAACTTTACATCTACTAACACTCCCAAGTGTCCAACAAACCTACTATCACGACCAAATCCCACGATAGTCTGATGACTCCCAATGCCATCGTTAGGCAAGCCAACAATTAAAACAATGCATCAATAGTTATTCTAAAATGTATTTCAAAATAATTAAAGAAATAAAGATAATAATTGTGTGCATTGCCGAGGGTTGACCTACCCGAACCATATATGCATCTCATAACACTACTGAGGTCGTACGGTCCGATCTATAATAGTACTACTGAGGCGTTCATCCGATCCCATTGGAATAGTGAAGCTTGAACGGTCACTAGCCCCACTCAGGAATATATGTACGAGTTATGAACTTCAAGAAGCTTTCAGACAAATAAGTACGACGCAGGATAATTCCACAAAAGAACGTATAAGTTCCACGACTAACCATATAGCTCGTCAAGTATTTAAGGTAGCAAGGTTCGATACTCTATACAAGCCTAGTATCAGGCTAAATATGATAATAAAAGCATGTAGGCAAGCAAGGATAACTCAAATAATACAATTAAAGTATGGTGTGAGTCTAAGTCTACCCGAACCTTATAAGGAATTCTAGAATACGCACGGACACTCGTCACCTCATATATGTGTAGCTCCCATAACATGTAGCACATAACAAATATAACACATACGGGATAAATTCTCCCTCACAAGATTAGACAGGAGACTTACCTCGCTCCAAAATCCGACAACCGGCTCCAAAACCTCTCTAACACCTCAAGCCAAAGACAAACAATCTAAAACTAGTCAAAGAACGTGCAAACCAATAAAATATACTCCCATACTCCTAATTTCAAATTAGAAACAATTCCCATCTCCACATGAAAAGATAACAAAGTAAACCCCCTGCCTGGATTCCTAAATTTTTTGAAAATAAACATTACCCATAGAACCGCGTACTCAAATATATAATTTATTCACAATTCCATGTCCAATTTCGTGGTCAAAATCCAAAATTATCATTTCTAGGTTTTCTTCCAAACTCTCACAATTCCTACCAATTTTCATGTTATAATCCATGAATTTAACTCAAAATGAGTAGGAATCACTTACCTCATGATGTTTGATAAAAATTCCCCTCAAAAGAGCTCTCAAATTTGTCCAAACCAAGTGAAAATTGAGAGAAATGAGCTAAGTCTCGTATTAAAAATGCAATATGCCCAGATCTTTCATCTTCGCTATCGCGTAAGAAGCCTCGAGATCACAAAGGCCAAAATCTTCCAGCTGCCCAAATGTTCTTCGCATTCGCGACCTCCAAGTCGTGTTCGTGATGCTCCCTGACACTTGCCCTTCGTATTTGCGGTCCCTCAAAGCTATTTCAAAGGCCAACAACTTTCAGGCCAAACGCCTCATCCTTCTTCAAGTTCACGAAGAGAAGCCAGGTCCTCCACCGTGTTCGCGTGGACCTCCTCGCATTCGTGAAGAGCAACTTAGGTCCCCCTCACCATCCTTCTTCACAATTGTGGTACTGCCTTCGCGATCTCGATGCACACCACCAATTTCAGCCAACTTCAACTTTGCTCGGGGTGGTCCAAAACTTCCCCGAGCCACCCGGGACCCCGCCCAAATGTACCAACAAGTCCATGAACAACTAAGAACCTATCGAATTTTCATAACATGTAAACCAACATCAGAACCAAGAATCGCACCTCAAAACAAAATTAATCAACTTCTAAACTTCAAACTCAATACGACTAACTCCGAACACGACAAACCATACCTTGACAACTCGGAATGACGTAAAATTTTATGCACAAGTCACAAATCACAAAATGAGCCTATTCCAAGGCTCGAAATCCCAAACAGACATCGATAATACCAAAGTCTACTTCACATCAAACTTAGAAAAATTCTTAAACCTTCAAGATGCCAACTTTCAACAATAAGCGATGAACGCTCCCGGTTTACACGAAACTCGATCTGAACATATGCCCAAGCCCAAAATCATCATACGAGCCTATTGAAACCTTCAAATCCTGATTCTGATATTGTTTACTCAAAAGTCAAATCTTGGTTAACCCTTCCAAATTAAAGCTTCCAAATTGGGAATTATTTTTCTAAATCAACTCCAAACTTCTCGAAAATCAAAACCGACTACACACGCGAGTCCTAATACATAAACTGAAGCTAGTCAAGGTCTAAAACCGCCAAATGACATGCTAGAGCTCAAAACGACTGGTCAGGTCATTACATTCTCCCCCACTTAAACATATGTTCGTCCTCGAGCGTGCCAAGAATTGTTCCAAAGTTGTCAAAATCACTGTTTAGCTCAACCTATACTGAAGATCCTTCCTGCTACCTTATCCCACATGCCTTAGTACCAAATTTCAACATCAAGAATTTCCTATGAGGTCTGAGTCTTGCATACATACATCGTATAAACCTTTACAAGATGTACCATAACATACATATATACCTGAGTCATAAACACACGATGCACCGCATAATTCATATACCCGTAGTAATATCTTCCAACCACACTAGCTACATTTCAGAACTCGGTACTAGTAATATATCTCATGACATATAAAAGAAACCTTGTTCCAAACCTCGCAATACTGCAATGATGAAAAAGATGTACAGAACCTCATAACCACCCATCAAACCAACAAATCATGGAGCCCTTCTGATCGACAAGAACCATTTCCACATTTTGAACTGATTAGTGACATTCTCCCACCAAACATACATTAAGCCAATATGTTTGCATTTATCCAGGTCCAACAACATCGTCTCACCCTGCAAGATACTCGGTCTACAAGACATATAAAAACCATCTAAAATCTCATACGACATCCTCAATGCGCCAACAAGCCACAACTAAAATATGACAAATAAGGAAAAAGCGAACCCGAGTACAGAACTATCCATCCCCCGTAACGAATAAAACAACCAAACAAATGCTAAGAACCTATCTCAAAGGTGAGAAACATAACACACAAAATAAGTATAAGGAATTGTACCCAACATCTCCCTGTTGCAGCATGCAACCTAATCCACATATCATAACGTTGCAACGTGCAACCCGATCCAAACATCATACCCGTGGTGGCGTTCCACCCAATACATAAATAGCAATCAACAAGGGAATACCCATCGAGACAAAATGCTCATACCCACTACACATACGTATATCAACCACGAGCATTCCAAGTGCATAAACATAACCTTGGGAAGATAGATGGTGTCATGCACTACAAAAGGCCAAGCACAACTAAGGTGCAATAAAAAACTAGTATCTCGAGATCCATGTCGCTCATATAACACCACAAGCTACATAGGATCACAACACGCGTGTGAATAAACAAGTCGTCTCACTACCCACATGGCATAAAATAGTAACACACGAAATAGATGATGATAGGAATAATATCCACCACGCCCAAAAACTTATCCATAGCAATGCTATGCTAAATAAGCATATCTGATACATATTAGGCCTACTAATAGGCCTCAAAGACGATTCTGATCATTCCAAAATAGGTCAATAACCTTCCAAAGATCCACAATGACCATATTCATGACACATACAATCTATCGTCAAACCCGAAAAAAAATCCACAGTTTGCAACCAGGGGAATAGTGTGTTTCTCAAACATAAACTCTCCAATCTGCAATAGTACCAAAATCTCCATACATGAACACAATATCTACTACTTAAATGACTGATGCGTCGCACCTACATAATCATCCCATGAGAGGTACTCCCACAACCTCTTACACCAAGTAACAAAATCTGAATATTAATGGCCACCGACTATGTTATTTCTGTAGTCCAGTCAAGCATTCACAAATAAATACACAACACTTCTTCCATAAAATAGACCATCCTCAGCTACCCGAAAATTGTGCCAGCATACTCTGAATATCTAAATTCTCCCCCACTCCTTTGAGATCGTGACATTCCTGTCAAAACTGAATGTCAACCTTGATCCTTCAATTCCAATTTCATCTCGTTCACTTCACCTATCATGTTGTTATGCGGAAGTACAAGAATCTCATCATAATCCTGAGCCGCCAGTAGGAATAACACTTCATCGGCTAGAAAATTTTCATCTAACTCATTTCAGAAGGAAAAATTCACGACACGCAACCAACTTCCCATAACTGTAGGAGACATAAACCTCAAACCATGGTCAAAACCATCATAACCTCTTTGGGACCCGTTTGCACATACCCAAACTATCAGGATTAAATACCTCAAAATCAATCGAATTATAAAGATTGCCAAGCCCGTAAGTATAGCCATGAAACACCTGTATAGCCTTACCACACAGAAGAAGACATAAACCTCAGAAGACATAACTGCAGAAGACTTAAACCTCAAGCCATGGTCAAAACCATCATAACCTCTTTGGGACCCGTTTGCACATACCCAAACTATCAGGATTAAATACCTCGAAATCAAACAAATTATAGAAATTGCCAAGCCCGTAAGTATAGCCTTACCACACTGAAGGAATCGATTATTTCCTTAACCATGTTGATCCAAACCACTACTAAACTGGCTCGACTTCTTCCGATTTCCCCTTGACTTACCTTTAAAATTAATACCTCTCTTTTCAGCACACAATAAACCTCAATTTCCACTCATCCTGAGTAACCTCAACCACAATACCATTGTTAATTTATATGAGTCTGCCAAACTATAGAGTAACTAATCCTCTATGAGTTTCCACTGAAAATACTTATGAAGCAATAAGTAAAAGAGACATGGGATTTTTACGTAGAAAATCTCACTCAAGGGGACAAAAACTATGACCTACACTTGTAGGCTTTCAACTTCACTAACTTGTAAACACCTATTACAAGCCACTTTGTAATGACTCCATTACAAAGACTTCAACTTCAACTAACTTGTGATACTCTTACAACAAGCCACTTTGTCACTCTTTAGTTACAAAGACTTTAACTTATGACTAACTCAAGTCACAACACAAACTTAGAGGTTTGTGATTTTTTGTTTCCTAAAACACAGCTTCTAAGAAAGCAAGATAGGAGTTACAATAAAGAACAAATAACAAGATTACAACTCAACAACGGATACATATAGACTCATTATGAAACTGATCCTTTAGTGGAGTTGTCTTCTTGTTCTTTGACACACTTGTGACTTCAATGCTGGATCAACACTTTAATGCTTGAGAGAATATCACTAAATGCTCAAGTGAATATATTGTGCCTTGCACTAGGTTGTTATACTACAAAAGATATCACAATGGTGATGTCCATTCTTGGTACATGCTTCTTCCCAATGGGAAGTGACTGTTGCACTCTCTGCTGCACTGTTGCGTGTACAGTTGCAGACAGTCACTTTCTACAGTTGCATTCTAGTTGTATAGTTGACTTGTACTTCTATCAGAGAACAGCAAGGGATCAGGTCCCTGTCGTGTTCCTCTTTGTAGCAGTTCATTCGCTGAAGTTCAGACTAGACTTTGTTCATTTGAAATATGTACCAAGTGAGTTAGGTTCTCTATCTGGTTCTTAACAATAAGTTTGTTAGATCATCAAAAAATAAGAAGCATAAGGCAAAGACATTGAAAACCCATCAACCATATTGCCTCAACATCAATAAGCCATTTTATACTCTGCTCGTGTACTCAATAATACCTCTAACTGACACACCCATTCCGAAGAAATCTTCTATGAATCTGAAGTTGTATCTTCCATCTCTCTAACACTGCATTGCAGACCGGTGGCAACATAAAAATATTCCAAGCCTCTTTTACACTCCATTGCAAAACTAATTCCATAGCCACACGACGAACCCGACAATTCTTAGGCATCGCACATTAATTCTTGAACCCACTAGAACCACGATTGAGAGTCACCCACTCTTACCCGGTCCCAAATATGTAGCTAACAACTGGTTCTCCATTAGCACACGAATACTCCGAAAAAGCAATCAAATGAATCTCTTCCCTTGCATATCACCTTCATGAAGAAATATCAAATCTAGGTCATTTCACAACCTTCACATATCAATAAGGTGAAATATAGCACACATCCATCAAATTCCTTTCTCGAAACACCCCTAATGTTCTCTTTCTCAGTCATAAATAATTCATCAACGTACCAATATCCAGAAACTGCAAGAAACATAACCACATGAATCAATCATCAATGTTAGGCTCCCCCACGTGGCTTTAAGCCACAATCACAAAATCCAAGGGCCCGCAATGACTTCCCCTCCTAGCTACCATGATCTCACACCGTTACCCAACCAAATTTCTCACAAACTCTTGTTGCACTAATCATACACATCCTGAATTATCAGCCAAAAATGCACACTCAACCTCCGGACAGTCGTAACATCTTCTTCAAGCGATCCAAGCCCACATCGTAGTACATCCAACTCATTGGATAGAAGATAGAACTCTCCATAGGAACTTACCAGAAATTACGCAACTTCTATCCTTCTCAAAGGAGATAGACCGCCCATGTAACATCAAATCTACATCTTTTAATGACGTTGCCATGGTTATAACCATTACAAAATTAGTTACTCCACCTGAATCCACACTCCTCCAAGTTGTAAGAGTCTGTTCATTCCATTAACATCAACTGAAGGTCCATCAATATGTCTAAAATACGAAGCTATGGTGCATTCCCAAACGACAATCTGTGATGACCCAAAAGGTCATCACTTATTTTGAAAGTAAATTCTGTATTCCGAGGCCTTAAAACCTCATTTTGTCACACCTCAATTTGTGTGCGCAGTTCGGGCATGTATCCGGAAAGCTATTATTTGAAAATCTAGGAAAAATGATAAATTTTTCTTTTAAAATAAATTTAAGTTGACTTCGATCAACATTTTAGGTAAACAGACCTAGACCCATGATTGACGGTCCCGGAGGGTCGGTAGGAAAATATGGGACTTGGGCATATACCCGGAATCACATTCCAAGGTCCCAAGCTCGAGAAATGAATTTTTGAAGAAAATTGTTCAACTGAAATCATAAGAGTTTTTAGAAATTTAAATGTGTTTGAATTTGATGGTATCGGGCCTGTATTTTGGTTCCGGAGCCCGGTACAGGTCTTATATGGTATTTAAGTTGAGCCTGTAAAAATTGGTAAGAAACGGACTTTATATGACGTGAATCGGATCATCGGTTATTAAAAATGTAACTTAAGAGTTTATGACATTTTTCATTGATTTTGATACTAAATTCATAGTTATTGGTGTTATTTTGATTATCTGATCGTACGAGCAAGTCCGTATGATATTTATGGACTTGTGTGCATGTTTGGGTTGGAGCCCCGAGGTCTCGGGTGAGTTTTGGATAGGCCACAGAGTGGAATTGGACTTATGAGAATTGCTGGTGTGTTGCAGGTGTGTAGCAGGCCTTTGATCTCGCATTTGCGAGATCAGGCATCGCAATTGCGATGCAAGCAGTGTTCGCAAATGCAAAGAACCCAGGGCCAGCATTACCTCGCATTTGCAAGGTATACTTCGCAAATGCGAAGTCTTCTGTATGTGTTAGGAGTCGCAAATGCGACACTTTTATCGCAAATGCGGTATCGCAAATGCGAAGGCGACCAAATTCCTTCATGGTCACAAATGCGACATATTCTTCCCATTTGCAAAGTCAGCAGGTTTCTTAAGGGTTCGCAATTGCGAACCCTGGTCGAAATTGCGACATCTGCAACCTGCTAAATCATAACTTAGCCGAAAATTTATCATTTTTCAAACTCTCTCAAACCTAAAACATCTTTGGGCGATTTTTCAAAGGCAACTACTCTTCCAAATAATTAGTAAGTCATTTCTAACTCATTTCTTTCAATCTAATCCATCTTTTTACATGATTTCAAATTAACAACAAGGGTTTTCATGGGGGAAATTGGGTGTTTTGGGTAGAACTTAGGATTTTCAAATTTTAGAGATTTGGACCTCGATTTGAGGTCCGATTTCAAAAACAAATTATATATTTGGGTTTGTGGGTAAAAGGATAATCGTATTTCTGTTTGAACCTCAGGTTTTGACCATGTGGACTCGTGGTCAAATTTTGACTTTTTGGGGAAATCATTGGAGAAACTATTTTCATGCATTAGAATTGATTCATTTAGCATTTATTAATATCGTTAAGTAAATTGTGGCTAGATACAAGCGAATTGGTGGTGGAAACAAGAGGTAAAGGGGTAGTGGAGGCTTGAATTGTATTCGTGGCATCGAGGTAAATGTTTAGTCTAACCTTAGCTTGAGGGATTAGGAGTTGTGTCTTACTTGCTATGTGTTAATTGTGGAGTACGACGTATAGGCATGGTGACGAGTATCTACGCGTTGGTGTCAAGCATGCACGTGAGTCTCGTATTGTAATTATTGTGACTCCGTTGTGATTTATTCATGCCTAATATGATGATTATCATTGATGATTTCCCTTGCTGGGATGTTATTATTTATGATATTGTCTCCCTTGCCGGGATGTTATTATTTATGATATTGTCTCTCTTGACAGGATATTGTTGTTATACTCTTGTTCCCTTGTCGGGATTCTTTTATGATTGATGTTGAATTGAAATGGGATCGGGTTGCACTCCACAACGGTATTGTATGAAATGGGATCGGGTTGCATGCCACAACGGTATTATGTGAAATGGGATCGGGTTCCACGCCGCAACAGTATTATATGAAATGGGATCGGGTTGCACGCCGCAACAGATTTTTGTTGATTTTCCTTATTCTTGTTAACAATTGAATTGTAGCTTCCTTACATTTCTCTATTGGTATTCTGTTGTTCTCTGATACTCCCCGCAACATGTTTTCCCCCTCATATCCTTAACTGTAAATATCTGCCTTTATTTTTCTTTGTATATGATTTAACTGCGCAGGTTTATTTGGTAGTCTGGTCCTAGACTCGTCACTACTTCGCCGAGGTTAGGCTAGGCACTTACCAGCACATGGGGTCGGCTGTACTGATGCTACGCTGTGCACTGTGTGCAGATCCCGGTGCTGCAACTTTTGGACTACAATGAGGTTGCTGCCTTTAGTCTAACAGGCGACTCGAGGTAGTCCTGCAGGCGTCCACAGGCCTTGGCATCTCCTTATATCTTTCCATTCTGTTTCTTTTATGTATTTTAGGGATAGATTTGTATTTATCTTTCAGACCTCTGTTTATAGTATTCGTAGATTGTCCGTGACTTTGTGACACCAAATTCTTGGTAGAATTGTATCAGTGTTTGGTTAAACTATTACGTTTTCGTCTTCCGCATTCCTATTTGTTTTTAATTATTCCATTGTTGATCACCAATTGTATTGAACTTTTAAAAAGGCTAACTAAAAATGGGAATGAATTTACAACACTCAGCTTGCTAGCTTTCACGAGTAGGCGCTATCACGACTCTCGACGGTGGGAAATCCGGGTCGTGACACAACCAAACATTCTCATTCCTCTATGGAAGCAACCACCTCAAATTCGAACTTCCTGAGTATGGAAGCAACCACCTCAAACGAAGTACCCAAACATAGTAATTTGTCCACCATGACCCAAATCGCTCTAAGCTTTCTTAAAGTATGTCGCTATCAAACCACAAAATTCATACGATACGCTACCGCTCCCAACCCGGTTGAGCCATCATCCGAAGTGAGCTACTCATACTCGACCTGGTAACAATTCAACCATTGTGAGACACATCCCACCATCTTCTTCCTCATACTTCGCTGCCAAAAACGCTGCCTCAAGTCATGATCCATCTTCGTAGCACCCAATCAAATAAATTGTCATCAACTCTAAGCCTCCTTAAAGATCATCTTTCTCGAGCCATCAACATTAGAAACATCAATCTAACCCTGAAGTTGCAATACACCACCATCTTTGATAATTGCTTCTTAGGTACAATTTCACAACATCATGCCCCAAAAGCAAACAAATGAAGACCAACATACCGACGAGTTTTAATTCGTTCAAAAAAGGATGAAGGCACCACAACATAGACAAGAATTCCAGCAAGATCGGAGATATCAAATCTCGTTACTCTGTCAGCCAAGGACTGAACACCCATGGCCTAGTTACCTCTCTGGTGCTGGAATTAAATTCTGAATCTTCCAATCACGAACTGAATAATCCTTTTCTTGAAGCACTCATTGCCGCAATACATAAGTAAACACCATGTCATTCACACCAATATTACGCGATAATCAACGCAGGAATATCATAATACATTGTGTATAGCCTCGAAACCAGGAGCAATACTAACACTGGGCAGGAACGACAAAACACCCCTCCACCAGGCAACGGTAATAGTCCGCCCATATACGTAGGGAAAAACATCATGCACCATATCTGTAGCATCTTCATAACTCGTCGATGCCCAAATGATATCGAATGTTCGACATCACGTACGAATGAGTAGGAAGGAACTGAAGGTACAAGCCTTAACAAAATCAAATCGCACGACAAGGAATCAAGAAAGGGAAGTTCTCCTAATAGTAATGTAGCCTCTTGAAGGTAAGTACAGACGTCTTTGTACCGATCTGCCAGACTCTGCTAGACTTGCTCTTGACTCGTAAGACCTAAGTGAACCTAGTCTCTGATACCAAACTGTCACAACCCAAATCCCATGATAGGACGTGATGGCACCCAACATTGCCGTTAGGCAAGCAAACAATTAAATCAATGCATCAATAGTTAATCCAAAATTCATTTCGAAACAATAAAATAAATAAAGAGTGGAAAACATTCGTTTTTATAGAAAATATAAATATTATTACTATTTTAAATGTTCGAATGAGACCATAATATAAACCAGGAAAATCAAAGCAAAATACAGCCAAGAGTAAGATCTAAATCCCCAAAACTAGGTATCACAACTCCATGAACATCTACCAGAATATACAATATTACGGCAATAGCTATCTAGAATAGGAAATAAACAAAATACAATAAATGGATAGATCAACCCAACACAAGTCTCCTCAGCAACTGCACCTACGCACCCAAATGACCACCAAAAATACATGTCTCAGTACCGGCACAATCAGTGTAGAAGTGAAGTATGAGTACGTAAAACAATGCGTACCTAGTAAGTGTCTAGCCTAATTAGGACAAAACTTGTTTTCTGTTCTTTCTTTTTTGCTCGTGATATGAATGTTGCTCTGTAAAAGTAGACAGGCACGAAGCATGGCAAGTAAAATAGTGAAAACAGATATAGGTACATAATACGATCCTCAATTGAACAGTAAACATGAAGTCCTCAAATATCGAATACTTCCTCAAATGGAACACAAAATGATCAACACCAAATAAATGGTTACATCTGAAGTCAAGAAGACTAATAAGTACGTTGACTCCTTATCAAATATTTTGCATGATTCTTCTAACGCGAATGGCCCTATCCCATAAAAGTAATGGCACGATTCACTGTCGTGGCATGCGGCTCGATCACATAAAAAATACTTTTGAGGCATTTATCCCAATCCCATAATAATCGTGTACACTGTTGAGGGTCGATCATCCCGAACCAAAGATTCATCTCATAATATTGCCGAGGTCATACGACCTGATCCATAATAATACTATTAAGGCATTCAGCCCAATCCCATAGGAATAATGAAGCTTGACGGGTCACTAGCCTCATTCATGAATATATGTGAGAGTTATGAACTTCAAGAAGCTTTCGTAAAATAAGTACGACGCGGGATAATTCCACAAAATAAAGTATAAGATCCACGACTAACCATGTATCTCGTCAAGTATTTAAGTTTGCAAGGTTTGATACTCTATACAAGCTCAGTCTATGGCTAAATATGATAATTAAAGCATGTAAGTAGGCAAGGATAACTCAATAATACAATTAAAGCATGGCGTGAGTCTAAGTCTACCTGGACCTAATCAGGAATACTACACAGGCATGGACACTCATCACCTCATATGCGCGTAGCTCCCACATCATATAGCACATAACAAATATAACACCTACGGGGTAAATTCCCCTCACAAGGTTAGACAGGAGACTTACCTCGCTCTGAAATCCAATTATCGGCTCCAACTCCTCTCTAGCACCTCAAACCAATGCCAAACGATCCGAAATAAGTCATAAAACTTGCAAACCCATCAAAATATACTACAAGACTCATAATTAACAATTAAAAACAATTCCCATCTCCATACAAAGATTCAACAAATTCAACCCCCAAGCCTACGTGCCCTGATTCTAGAAAAAATTGAAAATAAACATTACCTATAGCACCACGAACTCAAATATATAATTTATTCTCAATTTCGTGGTCAAATTCCAAAATTATCATTTCTAGGTTTTCTTCCAAAATCTCACAATTCCTATTAATTTTCATGTTTAAATCCATATAAAATCAATGTATTTAACTCAAAATTAGTAGGAATCACATACCTCATGATGTTTGATGAAAATATCCCTCAAAAGAGCTCACAAATTCATCCAAACCAAGTGAAAAGTGAGAAATGAGCTAAGTCCTATATTAAAAATGCAATCTGTCCAGATCTTTCACTCTGTGATCGTGAAAGAAGCCTCATGATCGCAAAGTCCAAAAATATATGGCTGCCCAAATTTTCTTCATGTTTGTGATGCTCCTTGCCCCATGCCCTTGGTGTTCACAGTCCCCCAGCTACATTCGTGAAGGCCAACAACCTTCCAGCCCAAACACCTCATCCTTCTTCGCGTTCATGAGGCTAGCTCTGTGTTCGTGAAAAGAAGCCAGGTCCTCTATTGTGTTCACAAAGAGAAACCTGAGGTCCCCCTCACCAACCTTCTTCACAATCACGGTATTGCCTTTGCAATCGCGCAGCACACCAGCAACTTCAGCCAACATCAAGTTTGCTCGGGGTGGTCCGAAACTCACCCAAGCCACCCGAGACCCCATCCAAATGTACCAGCAAGTCCATAAATATAATATAGACCTACTCGAAGTCTCACAATACGTAAAATAACATCAGAACTAAGAATCGCACCTCAAAACCACATTAATCATCTTCTAAACTTCAAACTCATTCCAACTAACTCGAACGCGGCGAATCATAGATAGACAACTCGTAATGATGCACAATTTTATGCACAAGTCAAAAATCACAATACAAGCATATTCCAAGGCTCAAAATCACAAACAGATAATGATAATACCAAAGTCTACTTCAAATCAAACTTAGAAAAACTCTAAAACCTTCAAGGTTCCAACTTTCAATAATAAGCACTGAAACGGTCCAAGTGCAGCTAGAACTCGATCAAAACATATTTCCAGGTCAAAAATCATCTTACGAACCTATTGAAACCTTCAAATCCTAATTTCGAGGTTTTTTACTCAAAAGTCAAACCTTGATCAACCTTTCTAAATTAAATCTTCTGAATTGAGAATTAATCTTCCAAATTAACTCCGAATTTATCGAAAATTAAAACTGACTACACGTTCAAGTCATAATATATAAAAGTGAAGCTACTTAAGGTGTCGAACTATCGAACGACATGCTAGAGCTCAAAATGACCAGTTGGGTCGTTACACCTATGCACACATGATCCAAGGTAACATGGATAATCACGTGAATCCAGAGGGTTGGATCCAATTTCATGCACCATATCATATATTAATATCTCATTAATTAGTCATCAATCAGCACAAAATGTCCGATCATTCCATAATCAGCTCAACTACATGAAATGTGTCATCTTGCCAAACCTCAGTGTATACACATTGATGTATGCATATGCACAACAGATAAGTACATATGTTGCATATTGAAAAGAGAGGCAAACATATAGGGATGTATGCAAGTGTATAAATTATGACTATGGCTACAACATATAATCCAACGTACAAAAATAGCATATTATGCCCAAATAAGGAAGCAAAATCCTAGACATAATTTCTAGCAAAAATAAGATTACTCAAGTATTCAAAAATCCTAGACATAATACAAGTAGAACAAGTATCAAAATAAGGCATAAAAAGCCTATAATATACCCCCAAACATAGTACAACCTAGATATCTGTATATACGCTCGCTACCTCGTATATATGTCACCCTAAAATGTATCATGTAGTACATAGATTCATTCTAAGAAATATTCCGTCAAGTCAAAGTTAGCTAGGATATTTACCTTCTCTAAAGTAGGCTCTAACCTTAAAAAATGTATTTTTCTCTATCCTCGGACTCCAAACATCAAAACTCTAGCCAAAGGATACTCAAAGAGGTCAAAAAAACTAATGGAATCAATTCCAAATGATAAAGCTTCAATCTTTAATAAAATATCAAAAGTCAACAAAAGGTTAACCCAGGGCCATATGGTTAAATCCCAAAACAAAAGTTGAATCCCATTGATCTATTTGAATTCAAATATGTGATTAGTTGCTAAATCTAATTCTAATCCAGCAATCAAAATTCCAAAATACATTTTCTTAACCTTTACATCAAAACCCTTTTTTTCTCTTTTAGATTCCTTGATATAAAAGCAAAATCAATGATCGATACATGTAACAATAATAGATCTATGTTAGGAGTTATTACCCTAATTATATAGTTAAAATCAACTTCCAAACTCTCCCAAATCCATATTTTGTATCTCACAAAATAATAAAATAAATCTATGTATGAAATGAGGCTTTACAATAAAAAGCTGAAGTTTCAACAAAAAGGCTCTAAGAATTGATGAGCCAACCGGTCGTATTAAGTTCTGGAATGATAAGAGATAGAAGGAAAAGACAGATGGCAGAAAGAAATCCTTCCAACCATGGAATTGGACACAAGAGTGACTTCGGCCAGGTTCTTTTATCAATCTCCTGGCCCTTGCTTAACTCCTTGTTCCATAAACCAGTCGCTAGTAGATCTGATCGGATCCCAAACATGCGAGAGCCCAGCCTGGGGATTTGAAACCTGCATAGGTCCATTTGATATTATAACTTGAGTGTATGGGTGATTTTGGTCCCAATAGGTTTGGGAGTAATTTGGAACACTTAGTTCCTAAATAGAAGCTTTAAGTTGAAAGAGTTGACCGAAGTTTGACTCTTTGGTAAACAGACTTATAATCAAGTTTTGATGATCCATACTAGTTATTTCATGATGTTAGACTTGTAAATATGTTCAGATTGGGTTTTGGATATTCCTAGAAGGATTCAATGCCATTTGTCTAACAATTTGAAGAACAAAAAGTTCATAAGTTTGACACATATAGACATATGAATTGAGTTATAATGGCACATGAGTTATCTGTGCGGATTAATTACAGTATTATGACTGGATCGGGTTACATACTGAAATAGTGATATGATTAGATTGGGTTGCATGCCGCAATGGTATTATGATTGGATCGAGTTGCATAGTGCAATAATATTATGTTGATATGATTATGGCACGACGAGATATTCCATGTCGCTCTTGGATATGGATCTGTCACTCTAGAGTCATGTGGTCAACTATGTTACATTGGGCCCTGTGAGAGTAGGCACCCGTACAGTGTTGAGTGTGTGTGATAGGCACTTATGCCAAGCACACGAGGTGTGTTGAGTGATTGTTGATTGATACTAATTCGATGGAAAGGTTGAGTCTTGAGTCTTAAGCATACATTGACATTCTAGACTCATTTATAAATTGTTAAGTTTCAAAGTTTCAATGATAACAATACCATCTTATTATTTTGCAGGATTGCGGGATTCGAAATCAGCAAAAAGGAAAGAATGAGATGTTGTCCAAAGATATGATTAATGGACAATCAAGAAGTCCATTTATTCGACCTCAATCAAAGGAATTCATATTGTCAATCAAGGAAGTCTTCGTGAGCAAATATTTTGTATTCATATATATAAGATCAATCTAGGCTTGAATGACTCCTCAATACAAGCGTATGACAAATAAAGTCACAATCGAATTTGGGCTCTTCCAAGAGCAGGATTCAAAGGGGCAACCCTTGGGTCAAATCCCTTTTAATGATCTTGTGCCTCTGATTCCAGTCAAGACTCAAAGACTCTTTTTCTCTCCTATAAGAAGGCTTCCAAGTTCAAACGGAAGGCTTGCGCAACTATACACATTGTATTCTAAACCTCTTTACTTCTTAGTCTAAACACTTCAATTCTTAGTTATTAGTGTCTCAAAAGATAGGAAGAATTAGAACACAAAAGAGAGTTGTGTCAAATATTCAGAAGTCATTGTTGCTATTTCTCATTGGTGGTGAACTAGTTAAAACCATCTATATTGTAATGCTTTCAAGATCTTAAATGAACCCTTGTGACCCAAGGGAAACTGGATGTAAGTACCACTAAGGTATAGAACCAGTATAAAATTGTTCTGTGTTGTTTACTTTTCAATTAGTGTTATCTTTCATTCTGCACTGTGTTTAGTCAAATAAAATCATTATTAGTGGACTAATTTTTAATAGATCACAATTCACCCCCCATGTACTTTCAATTGGTATCGGAACAAGACTCATATTCTTTGCTTAACAGCTGGTAAGGAAAAGATCGTGGGATCAAATACTATTGTTGGTGCTCTATTTCAAGAAGGAACTTCTCATTTTTGACCTCCTCACTTCAACGGTCAACACTTTTCTCACTGGAAAGTGCGCATGGAAACTTACACAATATCATATGACATCAAAGTATGGCATGTGATCAAAAAGGAAAATTTTCCAATCCCCCTAAGAAGGATGCAAATGGTCAAGTCGTTGTATTAACTGATCCTCTTGACTTGGATGATTACACTGATGAGCAAGGTTTTGTCATAACTATAAATGCCAAAGCAAAACATCTACTGTACAATGCTATTGGTGGATAAGAATACGAAAAGATATCAAGTTGTGAAACTGCCAAAGAGATGTGGGACAAACTAGAGGTCACTACGAAGGAACCAACAAAGTGAAAGAAACTAGAATAAATCTTCTAGTTCTGGACTATGAGTTATTTCAAATGAAGGATGGAGAATCAGTAGAAGAAATGTTTTCCAGGTTTAGAAAAATTCTTGTAGACCTCAAGTCTTTTGGTATAACTATCAAAAGTGGTGAATAGGTTAGAAAGATTCTCAAGAGTTTACCTACCATTTGGCAGCCAAAAGTTATTGCCTTGGAATGTCAAGATATGGACAAAATTTCCTATGATGAACTCAGAGGTGATCTAATTGCCTTTTAGAAAACTCACTTGGATAGACAAATTCAAGAGAAGAAGAAAATTGTTGCTTTTAAGGCAATTGTGGCTGAACCAGAAAATAATAAGGAAGAAGAATGAGGAGAACAAGATGAAAACATTGTCATGCTCTCTCAAGTTGTAACAAGCATGATGAGGAAAAACAAAAATAAAAAAAAGAGGGAAGCCTAACTTTAGGAAAGGAAGGATATGCAATGAAGCTATAAAAATGATAGAAGGTGCTATGAATGTGGAAAGTTTGGTCATATTCAAGTTGACTATCCTGAACTAAAGAAGAAGCTCAGCAGAAACATGCAAAAGAAGATATCTTTTGGAGCATGGAGTGATGAAGAAGAGTCTGATCATGAGGAAATTGCTAACATATGTTTCATGGCTATAACTAAAAATGAAGATTCAGGAGAACTTGGACTAATAGCAGATAGCAATGATGAGGAAGACGACTCAAGAGAACTTGGTCTCATGGCAGACGAAGGAACTAGTGAGGTACATACTCCCCTATGCCATAATTTTTATGAACTCCAAGAATTTGTTGATATTGCTCTTGTAGATATAGAAAGTGTCGTGAATGAACTTAGAAGAATCAAGAGAGAAAAGAAAGACAGGGCCTTGAAACTAGAAGTATGTGAGATTGAGCGTGATATGCTATAGGATGAAGTAAATGAACTTCAACTTCAATTGAATGGATTGCAAAAACCACAAGTCACTGCTTAGTCAAGTCAAATCAGAGTGTTCATCAGAAACACAAAATTCCTATCTGTTCCTTTTGTGGTAAAAATGGCCATAGTACTAATTAATGTAGGAATAGAATTAGAGCAGAAAGAGGATCTGGTAACTCTAATAGTCCATCATGTTTTTATTGTGGTAAAAGAGGTCATACCTCAAATTGTTGCAGGTTCAAAGATAACCGGAGATGGGTTTGGAGAACTAGATCTTCAAATCAAACTAACACTCAGCACCTTAACCATTCAGGGTCCAAGCAGGCTTGGGTACCTAAAAATAAGTAATTATGTTTTGTAGGAACACCAGAAGAAGAATCAAAAAGGAAAATAGTATCTCGACAGCGCGTGTTCCAGACATATGAGGGTGACAAACAAGTGTTCAAATCAGTCACCAAACTAGATGGAGGAACGGTTACTTTTGGAGACAAATCCAAAGGAAATGTAATTGGCATAGGAAAAGTTCCTCTAAGATCAATATGTGATGTAGATGAGTCTCCCTGGTTGATGAACTTGGCTATAATCTTCTCAGTATTAGTCAACTATGTGACAATGATTATGAGGTTTGTTTTAAGAAACATGGGTGGTTTATAGAAGATGAATCAGGTAAAATCATTCTTTCAGGTAATAGGAACATAAATGTCTACACTATCAAAAATTTAGAAAGTCTTGGGGATCAAATTTGTCTTACGTCCATGATTGAAGATCCCTGGGTTTGGCATAGAAAACTTGGTCATGTCAGCATGCATACTATTCAAAAACTGTCTAAACATGATCTTGTTATTGGTCTTCCAAAACTAGATTTTTCAAAGGATCATATCTATGATGCATGTCAACTAGGAAAACAAACTCGTTCTTCTTTCAAAATCAAAAACATTGTTTCCACCTCCAAACCTCTTTAATTGCTGCATATGGATTTATTTGGTCCTACTAGAACTGCTAGCATAGGTGGTAGGAAATATGCATTTGTTATTGTAGATGATTTCTATAGATTTACGTGGGTTATGTTTCTTAGTCACAAAGATGATTCTCTAAAGAATTTTGAAGTTTTCTATAATAAGATTCAACGAGAAAAGGGACACTACATCTCTACTATCAGGAGTGATCATGGAGGACAATTTGAAAGCAGAGCTTTTGAAAATTTTTGCAACGATCAAGGAATCTCTCACAACTTCTCTTCACCAAGATCACCACAGTAAAATGGAGTAGTGGAGCGTTAAAAAATAGAACCCTACAGGATATGGCAAGAACCATGATTGTGGAGAACTCTTTACCTAATCATTTCTGGCCAGAAACTGTGAGTATAGCATGTCACATTATCAAGAGGTGTCTGATTCGACCAATTTTCAAAAAGACTCCTTATGAGCTGTGGAATGATAAGAAACCAAATATCAGCTATTTCAACCCTTTTGGATGCAAATGTTTTATCCACAACAATGGGAAGGACAACTTGGGTAAGTTTGATCCTAAGAGTTATGAAGGTATATTTCTTGGTTATTCTCCTTTAAGTAGAGTATATAGAGTCTACAATAAAAGAACTTTGTGCATTGAAAAATCTATTCATGTTGTTTTTGTTGATACTAACCCTCTCCCAAGGAATGAACAAATTCCTGAAGATGGGGAAATTTCTTGTGCCCTAAATCTGTTGTTGTAGGAAAAGACCATCAAAGTGAGTCAATTGTTCAACAAACTCAACCAGCTGAAATATCCACAGAAAATCTTGAAGTATCTCAAACAGATCAGTCGACTATTGAAGAAAGAGTACCCTTAGTAAATACTCTAAATGAATGGAAAAGTGAACCGTACTATCCTCACAAATTCATTACAGGAGATCCAAAGGAAGGAATAACTACAAGAAGGTCTCAAAAGAACAAATCTCATGTAGCTCTTATTTCTCAACTTGAGCCAAAGAAAGTGGTTGAAGCTCTCAAAGATAATCACTGGATAAGTTCTATGAAAGAGGAATTAGATCAATTTGAAAGAAATAAAGTATGGGAATTGGTCCCAAGACCTCCAAGCTCTTCTATCATTGGAACTAAGTGGGTTTTCATAAACAAATTGAATGAATCAGGTCAAGTGGTTCTAAATAAAGTAAGATTGGTCGCTCAAGTTTACTCTCAACAGGAAGGAATCGACTACGATAAATATTTTGCGCCTGTGGCAAGACTTAAATCCATTCGAATTTTACTTGCCTTCGCTGCTCACAAAGGATTCAAGCTATTTCAAATGGATGTTAAAAGTGAGTTCCTTAATGGATACATTTCTGAAGAAGTATATGTGAAGCAACCACCCGAATTTGCAGACGTCAACTTTTCTAATTATGTATACAAGTTGACTAAAGCCTTGTATGGTCTCAAACAAGCCCCTCGTGCATGGTATGAAAAGTTAAGTTCATTCCTTCTAAATCAAGGGTTCAAACGAGGCAATATTGTTGATACCCAATTTTTCTCTATATATTTTCAATATGCAGAATAATTTCAAAATAGCATATGTATGCATATATAAGCATGCCTAAGTGTTTTATTATTTTTCCAGAATTTTTAAAGATTTGAATTAATTTATTTTCTCCCTTTTTATCCATAAAATCCCAATAATTATTTTAAAAATTATTATTTGATAATTCATCTATTGGATTTTCATATTTATTCCAAAATATGGCTAAGGTGATTTTTACATATTTTTACAATTTTATTTAGTATTTTAAAGCTAAATTGTATATAATTGCAATATTAGCCCTTTTTAAGGTTTAATTAGGTTTTATATTCATAAAATTGGATCCTATATTTTTAAATTGTTAATTATGTGTTATAAATCATTTTAGCCCTTTTAATTTGGTTTTCAGAAACTATTTACTATTTTTATAAATTAAAAAGGAGTGGCTATTTAAATTTTAGCCCAAATTGGCTTTCAAATCTAACCCAAATCAAACCCAATTCCCCGGCCCAATTTCTAATTAAACTGATCCTAACCCTTTTTAACCCTACCCAAACTCAGATCCCCACCTACCCCATGTAATCTAGGTCGTTGATCATTCAGATCAACGGCCACCATTCCACTTGCCTAAAATAAACCTAAACGACCCCCTTAACCTAATTCATTTCTACCAACCTGTCGCCCTTGAATCCCTCTCATCTCAAACCCTCTCTGAAACCTAAGGCTAACCCTAGCCATCGCCACCCAAATCCACCCTAAACCCCTTCAATCCTCACTTAATCCATGGTCGTTTGAGATGTATACCAGTCTCTTATGTCTCCTGGTTGCCTATTTTCATGATTTCATGGAAAGAGCTCGAAGATATCTAGTCTAGACCTTGCAAACTTCTATCCATGGCCTTTCTCCGGCCATCCATGGCTGTTCGAGTCGGATCCATGGCTTTTCCGGCTAGATCGGCAACTTTTTGAAGTCTTTCCCATTTTTCTGGGTTCTTCGAAACTATAACTTTAAAGGCTCTTTTATTTTCTTTCAGATCTTTCTTAGATCTGTGTATGTTATGAACCACTTAAGTATTTTCTTTAAAGGTTTTCTGATTTTTCAAAGCAACTTTTCGTCTTCAATGATTAGGGGTTTTCTTAACCTCTTTTAAAAGATCTTTTCTCCGATTTTCAGTGTTGTTTTATGATTTTACTATGTTCAAACGATTTGTTTATACTTTTCTTCTACCTGACTCAGCATGTTGAAAATCCTAAATATCTTTGGTTTTATCCAAGGTTCTGAAACCGTCTTTTATTTTGTATACGTGTTTCGACTGAGTTCTTTGTGTTTAAACCTTTTTCTTTGTTTAAATTGACTTATTTCGAGTTCTTACCCTTTTAACTCAGCTCTATTAAAACCCTAGTTTCTTGAAATTTCCCTCACTTGTTACTGAGAGTTTTTAAAAGATCTCTTTTACCTATTTGCTATGTGTTAGACTGTTTCCTTCATTTTATGTTCTATGTGACTACTTGACTTTGTTGACTACTATGCTTCGAGTAGGTTCTTTTACTACTAAGCCCTAGCCTACTCCTGTTACTACTGTATGTTTGTGTACATCTAGTTGTTTCTTTTATCAATACGGTTGGCCTTGCATGTTCATTCTTCTCTATTTATATGGCGAAGTGCAGAATCATAACTCTTTCTTGATTGATCTTGATTTCCTCAAGTTATGACTGATTGAAAATATTTTCTTAGAAACACCGGGTTTCACTCGTTTTGTTTAAATTGATTGATTCCCTTCCTTTGTTGTGATGTTTTACCCCTGCTGAATCCTTTCCCAAAATTAAGTATATTTTGTACTTAGACTCAATTATTTACTCTATACTTTTACTACCCCCCTATATGGTGAGAAATCAATCTTTCTCAAATTGATTTTCTTTCTTTAATTACCCCTGTTAGTATCTGTTTGAGCAGTAATTCCTTGATTAAAGGGAATACTTGTATTAATTGATTCTGACTGTGATTACTTCAATATTTGTGTCAAACCTTTACTTGTTACCTTATTTTTCTACTCGTTTTAAAGGCTGTAAATACCCTAATGCTTTCATTAATAAGACACGAACAACTGAGTTAAAAAACACACACTTACACATTCAAACTCTCTTTCTTTCTCTACTAAAAGTGCTACTGCCTTGTCTAGCCGGCTGAAAGCCAAGGCTAGACTTTGGAACTCTAATTGCTTTACTTTTCTTCACTTTGCTCCTTCAACTGGTATGTTCTTAATTTAAATTCTGAAACTCAACACCTATGTGTTCCCTTGTTGTCAATCACTGTCTCTTTCTACACTAACTTAATGGCTCGTGCTGTTGAGTTGTACTGTTCGTTTATTGCTTTACTCAGCATGCTTAAAATTCTGCCCTTTCCAGTTCAAATGTGATCAGCATATTTACTTGTTCCTGTTTATGTCCTTCAACTAGCATGTCTATAATGTACCTAATTCATGACTAATTGTGTGTTTCTGATTTGGGTCATCTATGTCCCCAACCCTTACTCCCCTATTTGTAACTACTAAAGCATATAATTCTCTCTGAACTGGTTCTGTGTGTGTTGTTGTTGCCCCTACCCCCTTTCCCTTTTCAAAAACTATTTTATTAGGAAATTCTTCTGCTGTTTTACAAACTCACTTCAAACATGTTGTTTCTAAAACTATTTTCCAACTCAACTCCTTTGAGTCTATGTCCAGCACTCTCACATGCACTCTTAGATCATTAGGTTCTGCCCCTCTTGTGTGAGCCTTGCTTTGGGACCCTTGAGCTCCCTCTGAACCTGGACACATAAGAGTTGGCCCTTCCACACTGCACTAACTCTCTTGGTTATGCAATCTGGGTGTGAGCACTGCCCAGGATCCCTTGAGGTCCTTAGGGAACTCTGACACACCCAGATATGAAAAAGGCTTTGGAACAATATTGGCATTAAAGTGGTTAATTACATAACTCAGAGAGAAAGTAAGGATCAGGCTTCCTATGGTTGTAACTTCTTATTTTGTGCATTTTTTCTTATGTGATTCAATCAAATGGTTTGTAATAATTGGAAAACAACTCTGGGGATGGATAGTGAAAAGGGAAGGGGTGACTATGCATGCTTTAGCTATAAAAAGGGGTAGAAAACATGTTATTAGGTTTATCTTCCTACTTGCACAATAGAAACTATGCTTAGGACTCATTTCATGCATTAGAGATCATTTTCCCTAGGATTTACGCTTACTATTTTCAGCATGTCCATTTCATTGTCATATCACTTATAAAATCATGTGTTAATTTTGTTAACAACCGGAGTTTCTGCGATCATGTTCCTACTTCCATGTACACTTAGAGATCCTATTTTAGGCTAAACAACACTAACAAACATATCATTTCTGCATATTCTCGAAATCATGTTTAAACGTTGTAATATTTGTGTATATAGAAATCTTGCTTAGGATTCTGCATCATTTTGCATCTCTGTACAATAGATACCATGCCTTTAGGATTTTATTTATATTCGATTAAGCACACTTAGGCTAACTATGAATACACAAAAAGGAATAAAACAATTTTACTTAGTTTGTACAATCAACTAGCAATAATTCTATGTGCTGAACACCTTGAACAACATGTTTTTTAGGTAATAAAAACCGTCTTATTGATTCTAAACAACTATTAAACTGTTTTATGCCTAGGCAAGCCCTAGGTAATAACTTGAATAAAATCGGAACTACCTTTGTTTAATTATTAACTGCTACAACCAGTAGGCAGGCCTGATTCGGACTTCTTTTCTGAGTTATATAACGAATATGGTTCTGACTTAAACACCCTGCTTAGGACTTTTAATTCAGACCTTAACTGTGTATAAGTCATGCTATCTACGTGCATTCTTTGTAGAGGTATAATTGAGCCTTCTACTTGCTTATATATTACCCCCCCTCCTAGTTACAGTCTTATATGTTTTTGTATGTCGCCTTAGTATTTTGCCTTTAAACCTGAGGGTCTGCCTAGAACCCCCCCTCCTTATAGGAATAGTAATCCTAAATTCCTCCGGGACTGATAGGAATGGATAGGTAACACCATGCAATAAGATTCGAGACCAACCCTCGCTTTAATTACCTTAACGGGGCAGGGAAGGGTAGATACGGATATGATGACCGGTGCGCTAATACCACGTGTATCCCCTCTTTTGAGGAGTGTTATACCGGGTATCGCATTGATGTGATCCATATTAAATATAAACCTAGGACCCCCTTCCCTTTTTATTTGCAAATTTCTTTTCAAAACTCTTCTTTTAAATGTTCTTTCGAACTCTTATGTGTTTAAATTTAAATGCCCTACTATTTGAGCCTATACTTGTCTATTTGCTAAATTGCACAAATTCACAAAAATTATCTGGCCGGGAACCATACTAGTGGATCCTGAGGGGTGCCTAACACCTTCCCCTTAGGATAATTCCAAGCCCTTACGCTATCTCTGGTTATCAAAGATAGTTGTAGTTGAATCTTATAGGTGTCCTAACACACCTTAAAATCGTTAGGTGGCGACTCTTCAAATACCCAATTCCCAAATAAAATGAGTCTTCACACCCCATAAATGACATAACTCGGACTCCTCTCTGCTGGAATGGGGAAAACGGGGCGCGACAACATGGCGACTCGGCTAGGATATTTAGGCTTTTACCATTTCAGATTGTTCTTGTGAATTTGTACCCCTCCCATATGTGAAATTATTTGTTCATCTTCTTTAAGCATTGAATTTCTCCTTCAAAAGCAAAACTGACATATCTTTCTTGTTTCCTTCCTTTATAACCGCTTTAGATTATAAAACTGCTATATTTATTGCTTTATTAACGTGCAAATACATGTCAACATGCTTTTAATTATTGAATAATCATGCTCAACATCATACTCCACTCGTGCCAAACAAATACTATAGCAACGGTTGATGAGTGGTTACGCCCTTCCTATATCATTACCCCCTAAATTCGGAAAGGCATATTTGCGGTAAAACTAGTCGATCAGCGGTGCAGTCGACAGTTATGTGCCTTCCCCTTTGAGTTGTCCGCTCAAGGGTACCAATCTAAAACCCCATAAAAACCGTACTCTGTTTAAAATTGTGCATGCATCATGGTCAAACCTAGTTGGATCTGTTATGTTGTTCATGTAATGATCCTTTAAGGTAGCCTTGTCCAAACGTCCACTAGGTTTCCCTAAACCCAAACGGACATCATCACAATCTGTGCATTTATTTGGAGAACTAAATGTTTCATGCTAATTGTTGATGATAAATAGTCGAGTCTGGTGGGGGTAGGGTCTAACCCTTTTGTTTTACAGAAAATGAGGCACAAGGTCCCCAGTTTCGGTATGATTAGCACACCTTCACTCTTGCTAGACTAGTGGAGGAGTCTTCCATCAAATGACCAAACCAATGAGTGTAATGAGAGGGCCGCCAAAGCTAGCAAAAAGTTGGAATATCTGGAATACAGTTTGCCAGAATTCGAAGAAAAAGTGAGGAAGAGAGTCACCGACTGCCAGAACACTGAGGGAAACGAAGTAGAACACCTGGCAAAGGCATTTTTACTGGTGAACCTACGCGAACTGGAGAATATGATCAACGAGAGCATTCAATCTGGGGAAGGTCCTTCTGGGACCAAATAGATATGAATTTACTTTTTCGCTTTATGAATGTAATAAGGTCAATGGCCATTAGTGACTTTTATTTCTTGCTTATTTAGTATCGTTTTGGGATTCATCTTTTTTTATCAATAAAATGAGGCATTTAGCATTCTAAGTTCTCCAAATCAATTTGTCGCTAGGCTACCTCGGGCACAACGAGGTTCCCAAATTAGGACACGTTTTTACATTCCCGCACTATGTGTTTAAATATTGCAATACTTTTGACACTCTTCACTGACTTGGTTACCTTTTTGTTTTTATTTTGTTTTTATTATCCCCCTCCCCAAAAGTTAGTTCGTGCATTCTGGCATCGCCATCTTATTTCACAAGATCCAGGGGCCCTCCATCCACTCCTCCTCTTAATCCCTCTAAAGGCAAGAACAAAGGCAAGTATAAAATGGAAGATTTAAACAACACCAGGAAGTGATCATTCACGGCGACGGTAGAAACCCTATATATAGTCGCCATATCATTCCGGTAATCGAGGGAAGAAGGAAACTAGGTGGAGAAACTTACCACCACATCTAACGGGTCAATGTTGTTGACAAAGACAAATGGTGGGATAACAAAATCGAGAGTATACTGAATTGGAGTGGGTACGAACCTGGCAAAGGGATCGGCAAGAACCTCCAAGGAATCTCTAAGCCCATAAAACTCAAGAAACATGGCACTACTTTCGGTCTGGGATATGATTACACCTGGGAAGAATTCAATAACTGGTCGCCACCATGGCGCGGTCCTTACTATCCACTGGAGCAGCCAATACCACATATGGAGCAGACATTCCAATAGGCTGACGTTATTTATGGGTCAGATAAAGAAGAAGCACTTGCAGCGGTAAAGAACTTGTTCCTAGAAGACAGTGATATGGACTGTTATGTTATTCTCGAGGAGGAGGGGGAGGAAGGCCCTTCCATACAGGCTATAAGCAGAAGGGCATATCTCAAGAATTGGACTATCAGAACAACCAAAGCCCAACGTGCCTCAGGGTTGCAAGGCTAAAACAAGCATTATTCACCGTTTTATTTACAAAATGATTTTCTTTTCTCATTTTTCAATTTTCGCAATAAGAGCTTCGATGTTCAAAACAGTTATTCAATTTATCAAAAGCATGTTTGATTTTCCTTATGATTTAATATTTATTGTTATCTCTCCTTACTTTACTGATACAACATTACTATTACTTATCTTGATGAACCAACGACTGTGACATGCAATGAGACAATGCAACAAATGGACATTGATTTAGAGAAAGATGACATACCTGATGAGATTGTCAAAAAAGTTGAGAACTTTGAGAATAGACCTAAGTCCAACCTAGACGAGACCGAGATTGTCAACCTGGGAGATGCAGAAAACATCAAGGAAACACGAATCAACATTCACCTATCGCCATCAGAGAAGAAAGAATACACAGAATTTCTAAAGGAGTATGAGGACATATTCACCTGGTCATATGATGACATGACCGGTATGAGTACGTCTATTTTAGCTCACAAACTGCCAACCGATCCAACGTGTCCACCGGTAAAGCAAAAGCTCAGAAAGTTCAAGCCTGATATGAGTCTGAAAATCAACGAAGAAATCAACAAACAGATCAAAGCTAAGGTTCTCAGGGTAAAAGAATACCCGACATGGTTAGCCAATATTTTTCAGTGCCAAAGAAGTACGGGAAGGTCAGAGTCTGTGTTGACTACCGGGATCTTAACCGATCCAGTCCGAAGGACGACTTCCCTTTGCTAAATATACACATCCTGATTGACAATTGCTCCAAGCATGAGCTACAGTCATTTTTATAGATTGCTTCGCTGGTTATTATCAGATCTGGATGGATGAGGAAAATGATAGAGAATCACAGGCAGTGGCACGAGAAGTTATCATTTGCTCTTCTGGGGTATCGTACACAATCCACACATCAACTGGGGCAACTCCTGTATCCTGGTTTACGGTATAAAGGTTGACATTCCCGCTGAGGTAGAAATCCCTTCCCTAAGAATCATACAAGAAGCTGAGCTCAACGACGCAGAGTGGGTAAAAGTCGTTATGAGCAACTAGCCCTTATAAATGGAAAGAGAATGAATGCAGTCTGCCATGGTCAATTCTATCAAAACAGAATGTCCAGATCCTTCAACAAAAGAGTCAAGCCAAGACAGTTCACACCGGGGCAGCTGGTGTTGAAGAAAAATTTTCCACATCAAGATGAAGCCAAAGGGAAGTTCTCTCCCAACTGGCAGGGTCCATACATGGTTCACCGACTACTGACAGGAGGAGCCCTCATACTTGCAGAAATGGACGGAGAAGTCTGGCCAAAGCTTATTAATTCAGATGTAGTCAAGCGTTACTATGTGTAATCTTTATGATTTCCTTATATGATGTAAATTGAACTAAGCCTGTCCTGATTCCCATTTAAGAGGGGATACGTAGGCAACCCTATGGATCCGGTCACAATTCGATAAAAATTCCGAGGAGGACCCTCAAAATTCCAAAGTAATTTCAGCCAATCGCCGCACGAGCAACAGTCAGAAGTGTCAACCCATCAAACTGGGGCAGAATTTTAAGGAGGACCCTCAAAATTCTGTAGCAGGAAAGGTTGCAATGTCCTGAACCATGTCACAGTCATCGGGTCATCTAAAAGTTATTTTTAATTATACATTTATGTCATAATTTTATAAAATCATGCATGTTTATTATTGAAAATGCTTTGTTTAGCAACGCTACCCCAATGATACAGATGGTATCACCAGATCAAAGCAGCACGAGTCAAGCAAAGCCAGCGGGGATACAAACTAACCTTCCCCCTTTAAAATGTCACAATTTTTCTTTGGATGTAGGCATTAGGATTGCGAAATCATTAAACATAATGTACGCCCATGGAACAAACATTGTTCAAGAGTACTACTCTCTGAACTGTTGCACTTGCCAACATTTGATATCAGCACACACAAGTAATGCCCCATAGTCACAATGCTCCCAGTAATCACAATGCCGCGATATGCTATCAGCTAAGAAAGCTCTACTATCATTCGTTATTTATTTTCTTGCATAAGGCTACTATTCTGCCTTCTAATTTGCATAAGGCTACCATTCTGCCTTCCGAGGTTAAGCTCTACCTCCATCTATATCCGCATTGCATAAGGCTACTATTCTGCCTTCCAATTTGCATAAGGCTACCATTCTGCCTTCCGAGATTAAGCTCTACCTTCATCTGCATCTACATTGCATAAGGCTTCCATTCTGCCTTCCGAGGTTAAGCTCTACCTCCGTCTGCATCTACATTGCATAAGGCTACTATTCTGCCTTCTAATTTGCATAAGGCTACCATTCTGCCTTCTGAGGTTAAGCTCTACCTCCATTTGCATCTACATTGCATAAGGCTATCATTTTGCCTTCCAACTTGCATAAGGCTACCTTTCTGCCTTCCGAGGTTAAGCTTTACCTCCAATTTTATTCAAAACTAAGCACCATCTCAAGCACTGTTTATTTCACTTTTCTTACTTGCTAAGCTCTGCCCTTCAATCTTGTCCGCATCATACTACTGCATCTTTCATGGGCTGAAATATCGTCAACTCATTCAAAGGCATCATCGTTCGGAAGCACCATCTTCATAGCCCGAGAACACCATGTCATGGCCTGAGGATCTCTTCCAATCTTTTACATATCATTATTCAAAGGCGTCATGGTTCGGAAGCACCATCCTCATAGCCCGAGAACATAATTTTATGGCATGCGAATCCCTTATCGGGCGCTTCATGGCCCAAGACATCATGGTCCAAGGACGTCATCCTAACCATCCAAAGACAATATTCACGGTCCAATGGGAATTTGCATCATGTTTAAATTTATGCCCAATATATGCTTGTATTGCTTATTTGCAGGTAAGGCGGCAAGCAACGGCCAACCCGGCAGGAGCGGTTCCGCTCCAGTACCCGTAGCCATACCAAACTTAACCATTCTCGTAAGCCGATCATTCACCCTGCTCTAGATATTGCGTCCGTTCTTGAAAAGTCTCCATCGGCATACTCCGCCGACGGATCCTGAACTACATACGGCATGATTCCTGTAATACCAGGGATATGTAGACAACTCAGAAGCCAGGGTGCGGCCTAACCTCTTCAAACCATTTCGCTCGGTCAAAATTGGCCATCATATCTTTGCCCGATAACTCTTTCATCATTCCCGGGTAAAAAGGGGCAGTTGTTAATACCCAATTTTCCCCTATATATTTTCAATATGCAAAATAACTTCAAAATAGCATATGTATGCATATATAAGCATGTCCAAGTGTTTTATTATTTTTCCAAAATTTTTAAAGATTTAAATTAATTTATTTTCTCCCTTTTTATCCATAAAATCCCAATAATTATTTTTAAAATTATTATTTTGATAATTCATCTATTGAATTTTCATATTTATGCCAAAATATGGCTAAGGCAAGTTTTACATATTTTTACAATTTTCTTTAGTATTTTTAAAGCTAAATTGCATATAATTGCAATATTAGCCCCTTTTAAGGTTTAATTAGGTTTTATATTCATAAAATCGGGTCTTGTATTTTTAAATTGTTAATAATGTGTTATAAATCATTTTAGCACTTTTAATTTGGTTTTCAAAAACTATTTACTATTTTTATAAATTAAAAAGGGAAAAGTAGCTATTTAAATTTTAGCCCAAATTGGCTTTCAAATCTAACCCAAATCAAACCCAATTCCCCGACCCAATTTCTAATTAAACCCGACCCTAACCCTTTTTAACCCTACCCAAACCCGGATCCCCACCTACCCCATTTAATTTAGGTCGTTGATCATTCAGATCAAGGGCCACCATTCCACCTGCCTAAAATAAACCTAAACGACCCCCTTAACTGTCACGACCCAAAATCCCAACCCGGTCGTGATGGCACCTCTCATGAGGACAAGGCCAGCCAATCAACAAAACAGTACATCTCTTTATAATTACTTAGCATGAATAATTCTAAATCATGGGCAATATAATCTTAAATGCGAAATAAACATGATAGAACAAGGAAAACCCTCCCAACTCAGCCCGAAATCGGGGTGTCACAAGTCATGAGCTACTACATAGTTTACTAATATTTTACAAAGTCTGGAATTATCATAAATAACAAAGGTAAGGGAGAAAACGGGGCTGCGGACGTCAACAGCTACCTCGTTACTCCTAGTCACCGCCTGGTCTGGAAAGAATCAGTGCTCAGGAACGAACTCAGCTCTGCCTGTATCTGCACACATGGTGCAGGGAGTAATGTGAGTACTCCGACCCAGTGAGTAATAAAAATAAATAATGACTGAAAATATGAAATCTCATAACGGCACAATATAGCGCTATCTCAAGCAGTAAAATCAGTTATACAGTAAAATAGTGAGTATCAGATAATTCTTCTTTTAAAACAGTAAAGACAAATAATTTCCACAGAAAGGATAAATAAAAAGCTTGCCCCTCGGGCTTAATATGTAAATTTCAGTATAGTATCAGCCCATCGGGCTCACTCCCAACTCACCAGCACCCAACATCAGCCCCTCGGGCTCACTCCCAACTCACCACACACAAGCAACGACCTCTCGGGCCCACTCCCAACTCACCTGGGTACCCTGCGCTCACTGGGGGTGTGTACAGACTCCGGAGGGGATCCTACAGCCCAAGCACAATATCAATAGGCCTGAAAGCCTTCACACATCACACATGAGGCCTGAAAACCTCCTCATATAACACTCGAGGCCTGAAAGCCTCCTCACATCACTCAACATATCCTCACGTATGGCCCTCGGCCTCAATCACTCCAGAAAATAACCATAAGCCTCTTGGGTATCAGTAAAACAATAGTGCTCAGCTCAACAGCATTATAAATATCATTAAATCTCGAGTTGAGTATAAATGTGGCTGAGTCACAAAATAATATAATTCAATTGGACTGAGTTCAAATAATATTTCAATTCTTGAGGAAAATAGTGATGTAAATTCACAAAAGATTTCAGATAATTGGCACGAAGCCCAAATATGGAAATAAGCCCAATCATAGTGAAAAACAATAAATCTTTATCAATTACGCGGTAAAAATATCAACTCGGATGGACCAAGTCACAATCCCCAATAGTAAATGACCCTGCGCTCGTCATACAACGCGTGTCTCATCTCAACATAGCAGTATGTTGTGCAATCCGGGGTTTCAAACCCTCAGTACATCATTTAAAATCATTACTCACCTCAAGACGGTCCAATGTCTACTCCGCTATGCCCTTGCCTCTCGAATTTACCTCTTCGTGCGTCAAATCTGGTCAAAATCACAACGAATACATTACAATAGGCTAAGGGAATATAACCCAATCTAAAAGACTCGAAAAATATCGAAATTCACGAAATTCACAAAACCCGAGCCCCGGGCCCACTTCTCAAAAAATTACGAAAGTCACATCACCGGATTCCTCGTCTCGCCACGAGTCCGTACGTATAAAATTTACCAAAATCGGAGTTCAAATGACCCCTCAAATCTTCAAATCTTATTTTCAAATCCCTAGGCCTAAATCTTCAATTTACTCCTCAAAAACATGTAATCTAGTTGGATTATTCGATGATAATTCAATATTATGGAGTAGAAATAATCACAAGTGACTTACCTCAAGATTTCCCAAGATTTCTTGCTAAAAATCGCCTAAAATCCGAGCTTGGAAGTCAAAAAAATGACCAAACTCGGACTGCTGGACATTAAATCTGTCCAGAAATTTTCGGTACTGTTCATGCAGGGGCACTATTCATGAGCGTGAGGTCACTGTTCACTGTTCACCCGCACGGTTACTGTTCACTGCTGCAGAAAATACAGCATCTTTTAAGAAATTTGCAGCACAGCCATTTTTCACTAAAAAGGCTCTAACTTCATCATACGAACTCGGAATTAGACGATTTTTGTTCCTATGAGTCACAAATAATAATACGAACACAACCCTTCAATCGAAACTCAATTAAGAGCTCGTTTGCCCAGTTCAATACCTATTTCGCTTGTTAAACAATTAACTCACATTTCACGTCAAAAACCCAATCGCGACTTGATGAAATTAAACCAGAATTTCCAGATCAGTCCTATAATTTATGATTTAATTTTTGGAAGTCTCGAAATCAAATTTGGACCTCTAGAACTAAAAACGAACCTTTAGATCATTACATTTATGCTCAAAACGGCAAAAATCTTCCAAAAATGACCCGTTGGGCATCCGAAACACACCCGAGGCCCCCGGGACCCCGACCAATAATACCAATCAGTCCCAAAATACATTACGGACTTGCTCGAGGCCTCAAATCACATCAAACAACACTAAAATCATGAAGCAACCTCCAATCCAAGTTTTATGAACTTTAGAAATTCCAACTTCTATTTCCGATGCCGAAACCTATCAAATCACGTCCGATTGATTTCAAATTTTTCACACAAGTACAAAATGACATAACGAAGCTATAGAAATTCTCGTAATTCCATTCCGACCATCGGATCAAAATTTCACCTATCAACCGGAAATCGCCAAAATACTAACTTCACCAAAATGAGCTAATTTCTTCACCGAACCTCCAAAATTAATTTCGATTGCGCTCCTATGCCTTAAATCATCCCCCGAAACTAACCGAATCATCGAAATTCAATTCCGAGCCCTCTAACTCACAAGTCAATATCCGGTTGACTTTTCCAAACTAATTCTTCTTTAAAGAGACTAATTGTCCCATTTCATACCAAACTCGATCCGAATTGACTCAAATTCACCAAGTACACATATTGAAACATGAATAAGCATTTAACGGGGAATACGGGATTAAAATACAGGAAACGACGGTTCGGGTCATTACATTCTCCCCAACTAAAACAAACACTCGTCCTCGAGCGAGTTAAGAAACATACCTGGAGTTTCAAATAGGTGTGAGTACCTGCTCCGCATCTCCTGCTTGGTCTCCCAAGTAGCCTCCTCCACGGGCCGACCTCTCCACTGTACTTTCACTGATTCTATATCTTTTGATCTCAATTTTTATACCTGTCGACTCAAAATAGCCACTGGCTCCACATTATAAGTCAAATTTTCATCTAACTGTACTGTATTGAAATCTAAAATATGATACGGGTCCCCAATGTACTTCCGGAGCATGGACACATGGAATACCGGATGAACACCCGACAATCTAGGCGGCAAAGCAAGCTCGTAAGCCACCTCTCCAATCCTCCTAAGTACCTCAAATGGTCCAATAAACCGCGGACTCAACTTCCCTTTCTTTCCGAACCTCATAACACCCTTCATCGGCGAAACCTTCAGCAAAACATTCTCGCCCTCCATAAATGACACATCTCGGACCTTCCGGTCCGCATAACTCTTCTGACGCGAATGAGCTGTGCGAAGTCTTTCCTGAATAACCTTCACCTATTATAAGGCATCCTGAACCAAATATGTCCCCAACAACCTAGCCTTACCGGGCTCAAACCAACCCACTGGAGTTCTACACTGCCTCCTATATAATGCCTCATACAGTGCCATCTGAATACTGGACTGATAGCTGTTGTTGTAGGCAAACTCTGCAAGTGGTAAAAATTCAACCTAAGAACCTCCAAAATCAATCACGCAGGCACGCAACATATCCTCCAATATCTGAATAGTACGCTGAGACTGTCCGTCCGTTTGAGGATGAAATGTTGAACTCAACTCCACCTGAGTGCCCAACTCGTGCTGAAAAGTCCTCCAAAACTGAGAAGTGAACTGAGTACCTCTATCCGAAATAATAGTAACTGGAACACCATGCAACCGCACAATCTCCTGAATAAATATCCTAGCCAGCCGCTCCGCAGAATATGTGGTACACACCGGAATGAAATGCGCTGACTTGGTCAGCCTATCCACAACAACCCAAATCGAATCAAAATTCTTCAAAGTCCGAGGAAGGCCACTCACGAAATCCATAGTAACTCTCTCCCATTTCCACTCAGGAATAATCATCTGCTGAAGCAAACCGCCCGGTCTCTGATGCTCATATTTCACCTGCTGACAGTTGAGACACCGAGCCACATATCCCACAATGTCTTTCCTCATTCTCCTCCACCAGTAATGCTGTCTCAAGTCCTGATACATCTTCGCAGCACCCGGATGGATGGAATACCGCGAACTATCGGCCTCCTCAAGAATTAAATCTCTAAGCCCATCAACATCGGGCATACAAATACGGCCCTGCATCCTCAATACGCCGTCATCACTTATAGTCACATCTTTGGCATTATCATGTTGAACTCTGTCCTTAAGGACAAGCAAATGCGGATCATCATACTGGTGCTCTCTGATGCGATCATATAAGGAAGATCGAGAAACCACACTAGCCAATACCCGGCTAGGCTCAGAAATATCTAACCGCACCAACTGATTGGCCAAGGTCTGAACATCAACTGCAAGAGGCCTCTCCCCAACTGGGATGTAAGCCAAACTCCCCATACTGACTGCCTTTCGGCTCAACGCATCGGCCACTACATTGGTCTTTCCCAGATGATATAGAATGGTAATATCATAGTCTTTAAGTAACTCAATCCATCTCCGCTACCTCAAATTAAGATCTTTTTGTTTAAATAAATGCTGAAGACTGCAATGATCAGTGAATACCTCACAAGATACGCCATCTAAATAGTGCCTCCAAATTTTTAAGGCATGAACTATAGCAGCCAACTCCAAATCATGAACAGGGTAGTTCTTCTCATGGGGCTTCAACTGACAAGAAGCATAAGCAATAACTCTACCCTCATGCATTAGCACACAACCAATCCCAACTCTGGAAGCATCACAATATACCGTGTATGAACCTGTAGCTGATGGTAACACCAACACTGGAGCTGTGGTCAGAAGTTCCTTGAGCTTCTGAAAGCTCTCTTCACACTCGCCGGACCATACAAATGGGGCACCTTTCTGAGTCAACTTGGTCAAAGGCGATACAATAGAAGAAAACCCCCAAACAAATCGACGATAATAGCCTGCTAGCCCAAGAAAACTCCGAATCTCTATGACTGAGGACGGTCTAGACCAACTCTGCACTGCTTCTATCTTCCTTAGATCAACCTGTATACACTCACTGGACACTATGTGTCCCAAAAATGCCACAGAACTTAGCCAAAATTCACATTTGGAGAATTTTGCATAAAGCTTCTCCTCTCTCAATCTCTGCAACACTACACGCAAATGTTGGGCATGCTCCTCCTGGCTACGCGAGTACACCAGGATATCATCAATGAATACAATAACAAATGCATCCAGATAAGGCTGAAATACACTGTTCATCAAATGCATGAACGCTGCTGGGGCATTGGTCAGCCCGAAAGACATAACCAAAAATTCATAGTGACCATATCTAGTCCTGAAGGCAGTCTTGGGAATATCCGACTCCTTGATTTTTAACTAGTGATAGCCCGAACGGAGATCAATCTTAGAAAATACCCTCGCTCCCTGAAGCTGATCAAATAAGTCATCAATGCGAGGCAAAGGATACTTTTTCTTCACTGTTACCTTATTCAACTGCCTATAATCAATGCACATTCTCATTGTGCCATCTTTCTTCTTCCCAAATAAAACAGGTGCACCCCACGGGGACACGCTAGGCCGAATGAACCCCTTATCTAGGAGTTCCTGAAGTTGCTCCTTCAATTCTTTCAGCTCTGCTGGTGCCATACGATATGGCAGAATAGAAATGGGCTGAGTGTCCGGCACTAAGTCAATGCCAAAATCAATATCCCTGTCTGGCGACATGCCTGGCAGATCTGCAGGAAATACGTCAGGAAAGTCCCTCACAACTGGGACAGAAACAATACTAGGAGTCTTAGCTCCAACATCCCGCACAAAAGCCAGATATGATAGATAACCCTTCCCAACCATACGCTGGGCTTTCAAGAAAGAAATTACTCTGCTAGAGACATAATTAGTCATGTCACGCCACTCGATCCTCGGAACACCCGGAATAGCCAAAGTAACTGTCTTAGCATGACAGTCTAGAATAGCATGATATGGAGATAATCAATCCATGTCCAGAATAATATCAAAATCTACCATACTCAACAACAATAGATCAACTCGGGTCTCCAGACCCTCAATAATCACAACACATGACCGGTACACATGGTCCACAACAACAGTATCGCCCATCGGGGTAGATACATGAACAGGTAAAGAAGGAAACTCTCAGGGCGTACCCAAATAATGAGCAAAATATGAGGACACATAAGAATAGGTGGAACCGAGATCGAATAATACAGAGGCATATCTGTGGCAGACTGGACAATTCCTGTAATGACATCATTTGAAACAATAACATAAAAAAAACAGGCCCGTCCACTGCCTGATCGACCTTAATCCCCGTAAGCAATAACCGACTCACCAATACGCCTCAAACTGGAACCAATATAGCACAAAATCGTGCAATCAACTTATTTAATATCAAACTCCCCAACTTGGCTCAAAGACATAGATCAAAACGCACTCAATAAATCATAACGCACATACTCTATTATTGTCGTAATACCATAGGGAGATTGAACTCACTCCTTCATAAGCTTGTGGAAACACAAATCATCTAAAATTTTAACTCTTCTGCAATTCTTGCATTCACTCACATAACAGTTAAGCCCACTCTCTAGGTGACCAAATTTAGATTTCAACGCATATTCTTTACTTGTAAATGAGATCTTCTAATAGACAGTATAAGAATCTCACCACCTTAGAACACTCTGTAGGAGATAACCCACATGTTTCACTTCTAATTAATATTTTTGTATACCTTCCACCATCATTCATATTACACAATCACTTAGTCTTCCTGAGTCTAAACTCATACCGTAACATGAAATTTACTTCACTCCAAACAGGAGACATGAAAAGATTCTTCACGCGCCCATAACTCGGGGCTACACATCAAATCACAATGAAAATCAAACACTTAATAGTTCATCTATTATCCTGACGCCCTTCCTCGTCACCTCCAAGTCATATAGATATATCTCGCAGTACTAACATACTCCTCACGTGGCTATCCAACCACCATTCCTACTAATAGGGACAATACCGGACATATAATTTCAAAACTCTTACTCGCACAATCAGCACTTCGGTGCTCAAGCCATAGGCAAGGATCCAACCTCAAGTCCTCCAGACTGGCCTAACATCAAACTCATAGCAATTACGTCTCGCCCTTCGTCCGGGGAAATACAAGCCATCAAGGCACATCTAATACTAAGCGCTCATTCGCGCATACGAACACGTGGATGGAATTGTAAGAGTTACTTTTTTTCAGCTGAATCAAGGATGCACAATAAGAATTCAAGAATACGAAGTTTTCCTAAAGGTTCTGCAGCCTCTCAAGGATAAATACAGACATCTCCGTACCGATCCGCGAGACTCTACTAAACCTGCTCATGACTCGCGAGACCTAGTAACCTAAGCTCTGATACCAACTTGTCAAGACCCAAAATCCCAACCCGATTGTGATGGCGCCTCTCGTGAGGACAAGGCCACCCAATCAATAAAACAGTACATCTCTTTATAATTACTTAGCAGGAATAAGTCTAAATCATGGGCAATATAATCTTAAATGCGAAATAAACGTGATAGAACAAGGAAAACCCTCCCAACTCAGCCCGAAATCAGGGTGTCACAAGTCATGAGCTACTACAGAGTTTACTAATATTTTACAAAGTCTGGAATTATCATAAATAACAAAGATAAGGGAGAAAACAGGGTTGCGGACATCAACAGCTACCTCGTTACTCTTAGTCACCGCCTGGTCTGGAAAGAATCAGCGCTCAGGAGCGAACTCAGCTCTGCCTGTATCTGCACACATGGTGCAAGGAGTAATGTGAGTACTCCGACCCAGTGAGTAATAAAAATAAATAACGACTGAAAACATGAAATCTCATAACGGCACAATATAGCGCTATCCCAAGCAGTAAAATCAGTTATACAGTAAAATAGTGAGTATCAGATAATTCTTCTTTTAAAAGAGTAAAGACAAATAATTTCCACATAAAGGATAAATCAAAAGCTTACCCCTCGGGCTCAATATGTAAATCTCAATATAGTATCAGCCCCTCGGGCTTACTCCCAACTCACCAGCACCCAACATCAGCCCCTCGGGCTCACTCCCAACTCACCACACACAATCAACGGCCTCTCGGGCCCACTCCCAACTCACCTGGGTACCCTACGCTCACTGGGGGTGTGTACAGACTCCGGAGGGGCTCCTACAGCCCAAGCGCAATATCAATAGGCCTGAAAGCCTTCACACATCACACACGAGGCCTGAAAACCTCCTCATATAACACTCGAGGCCTGAAAGCCTCCTCACATCACTCAACATACCCTCATGTATGGCCCTCGGCCTCAATCACTCCAGAAAATAATCATAAGCCTCTTGGGCATCAGTAAAACAATAGTGCTCAGCTCAACAGCATTATAAATATCATTAAATCTCGAGTTGAGTATAAATGTAGTTGAGTTCATAAAATAATATAATTCATTTGGACTGAGTTCAAATAATATTTCAATTCGAGAGGAAAATAGTGATGTAAATTCACAAAAGATTTCAGATAATTGGCACGAATCCCAAATATGGCAATAAGCCCAATCATAGTGAAAAAAAAATAAATTTTTATCAATTACGCGGTAAAAATATCAACTGGGATGGACCAAGTCACAATCCCCAATAGTAAATGACTCCGCACTCGTCATACAACGCGTGTCTCATCTCAACATAGCAGTATGTTGTGCAATCCGGGGTTTCAAACCCTCAGTGCATCATTTAAAATCATTACTCACCTCAAGACGGTCCATTGTCTACTCCGCTATGCCCTTGCCTCTCGAATTTACCTCTTTGCGCGTCGAATCTGGTCAAAACCACAACGAATATATTACAATAGGCTAAGGGAATATAACCCAATCGAAAATACTCGAAAAATATCGAAATTCACGAAATTCGCAAAACCCGAGCCCCGGGACCACTTCTCGAAAAATCACGAAAGTCACATCACCGGATTCCTCGTCTCGCCACGAGTCCGTACATATAAAATTTACCAAAATCGGAGTTCAAATGACCCCTCAAATCTTCAAATCTTATTTTCAAATCTCTAGGCCTAAATCTTCAATTTACTCCTCAAAAACATGTAATCTAGTCGGATTATTCGATGATAATTCAATATTATGAAGTAGAAATAATCACAAGTGACTTACCTCAAGATTTCCCAAGATTTCTTGCTAAAAATCGCCCAAAATTCGATCTTGGAAGTCAAAAAAAATGACCAAACTCGGACTGCTGGACATTAAATCTGTCCAGAAATTTTCGGTACTGTTCATGCGGGGGCACTATTCATGCGCGTCTGTTCACTGTTCACCCGCGCGGTTACTGTTCACGCGCGGTTACTGTTCACTGCTGCAGAAAATACAGCAGCTTTTAAGAAATTTGCAGCACAGCCATTTTTTCACTAAAATGGCTCTAACTCCATCATACGAACTCGGAATTAGACGATTCTTGTTCCTATAAGTCACAAATAATAATACGAACACAACCCTTCAATCGAAACTCAATTCGGAGCTCGTTTGCCCAGTTCAATACCCATTTCGCTCGTTAAACAATTAACTCACATTTCACGTCAAAAACCCAATCGCGACTTGATGAAATTAAACCAGAATTTCCATATCAGTCCTATAATTTATGATTTAAATTCTGGAAGTCTCGAAATCAAATTTGGACCTCTAGAACTAAAAATGAACCTTTAGATCATTACATTTATGCTCAAAACAGCAAAAATCTTCCAAAAATGACCTGTTGGGCATCCGAAACACACCCGAGGCCCCCAGGACCCCGACCAATAATACCAACCAGTCCCAAAATACATTACGGACTTGATCAAAGACTCAAATCACATCAAACAATGCTAAAATCATGAATCAACCTCCAATCCAAGTTTTATGTACTTTAGAATTTCCAACTTCTATTTCTGATGCCGAAACCTATCAAATCTATTCCGATTGACTTCAAATTTTGCACACAAGTCCAAAATTACATAACAAAGCTACAGAAATTCTCGGAATTCCATTCCGACCATCGGATCAAAATTTCACCTATCAACCGGAAATCGCCAAAATACTAACTTCGCCAAAATGAGCTAATTTCTTCACCGGACCTCCAAAATTAATTCCGATTACGTTCCTAGGCCTTAAATTATCCCCCGAAACTAACCAAATCATTGGAATTCAATTCCGAGCCCTCTAACTCACAAGTCAACGTCCGGTTGAGTTTTCCAAACTAATTCTTCCTTAAAGAGACTAATTGTCCCATTTTATATCAAACTCGATCCGAATTGACTCAAATTCACCAAGTACACATATTGAAACATGAATAAGCATTTAACGGGGAATACGGGACGAAAATATGGGAAACAACGATTCGGGTCGTTACATTAACCTAATTCATTTCTACCAACCCGCTGCCCTTGAATCCCTCTCATCTCAAACCCTCTCTGAAACCTAAGGCTAACCCTAGCCGCCGCCACCCAAATCCACCCTAAACCCCTTCAATCCTCACTCAATCCATCGACTCCCATGGCCGTTTGAGGTATATACCGGTCTCCTATGTCTCCTGATTGCCTATTTTCTTGATTTCATGGAAAGATCTCAAAGAGATCTAGTCTAGACCTTGCAAACTTCTATCCATGGCCTTTCTCCGGCCATCCATGGCCGTTCGAGTCGGATCCATGGCTTTTCCGACTAGATCGGTAACTTTTCGAAGTCTTTCCCATTTTTCTAGGTTCTTCAAAACTATAACTTTAAAGGATTTCTGATTTTCTTTCAGATCTGTCTTAGATCTGTGTATGTTATGAACCACTTAAGTATTTTCTTTAAAGGTTTTCTGATTTTTCAAAGCGACTTTTCGTATTCAACGAATAGGGGTTTTCTTAACCTCTTTTAAAAGATCTCTTCTCTGATTTTTAGTGTTGTTTTATGATTTTACTATGTTCAAACGATTTGTTTATGCTTTTCTTCTACCTGTCTCAGCATGTGGAAAACCCTAAATATCTTTGGTTTTATCCAAGGTTCTGAAACCGTCTTTTATTTTGTATACGTGTTTCGACTGAGTTCTTTGTGTTTAAACCTTTTTCTTTGTTTAACTTGACTGATTCTGAGTTCTTACCCTTTTAACTCAGCTCTGTTAAAACCCTAGTTTCTTGAAATTTCCCTCACTTGTTACTGAGAGTTTTTAAAAGATCTCTTTTACCTGTTTGCTATGTGTTAGACTGTTTCTTTCATTTTTGGTTCTATATGACTACTTGACTTTGTTGACTACTATGCTTCGAGTAGGTTCTTTTACTACTAAGCCCCAGCCTACTCCTGTTACTGTTGTATATTTGTGTATATCTAGTTGTTTCTTTTATCAATACGGTTGGCCTTGCATGTTCATTCTTCTCTATTTATATGGCGAAGTGCAGAATCATGACTCTTTCTTGATTGATCTTGATTTCCTCAAGTTACGACTGATTGCAAATATTTTCTTATAAACCCCTGGTTTCACTCGTTTTGTTTAAATTGAATGATTCCCTTCCTTTGCTGTGATGTTTTACCCCTGCTAAATCCTTTCCCAAAATTAAGTATATTTTGTACTTAGACTCAATTATTTACTCTATACTTTTACTATCCCCTATATGGTCAGAAATCAATCTTTCTCATATTGATTTTCTTTCCTTAATTACCTCTGTTAGTATCCATTTGTGCAGTAATTCCTTGATTAAAGGGAATACTTGTATTAATTGATTCTGACTGTGATTACTTCCATATTTGTGTCAAACCTTTACTTGTTACCTTATTTTTCTACTCATTTTAAAAGCTGTAAATACCCTAATGCTTTCATTAAAAAGACACAAACAACTGAGTTAAAAAACACATACTTGCACATTCAAACTCTCTTACCTTCTCTAGTACTTGTGCTACTGCCTTGTCTAGCCGACTAAAAGTCAAGGCTAGACTTTGGAACTCTAATTGCTTTACTTTTTTGCACTTTGCTCCTTCAACTGGTATGTTCTTAGTTTAAATTCTGAAACTCAACACCTATGTGTTCCCTTGTTGTCAATCACTGTCTCTTTCTGCACTAATTTAATGGCTCGTACTGTTGAGTTATACTGTTTGTTTATTGCTTTACTCAACATGCTTAAAATTCTGCCCTTTCCTATTCAAATGTGATCAGCATATTTACTGGTTCCTGTTTATGTCCTTCAACTATCATGTCTATAATGTACCTAATTCATGACTAATTGTGTGTTTCTGATTAAGGTCGTCTATGTCCCCAACCCCTACTCCCTTGTTTGTAACTATTGAAGCATATAATTCTCTCTGAACTGGTTCTGTGTGTGTTGTTGTTGCCCCTACCCCCTTTCCCTTTTCAAAAACTGTTTTATTAGGAAATTCTTCTGTTGTTTTACAAACTCACTTCAAACATGTTGATTCTAAAACTATTTTTCAACTCAACTCCTTTGAGTCTATGTCCAGCACTCTCACATGCACTCTTAGATCATTAGGTTCTGCCCCTCTTGTGTGAGCCTTGATTTGGGACCCTTGAGCTCCCTCTGAACCTAGACACATAAGAGTTGGCCCTTCCACACTGCACTAACTCTCTTGGTTATGTAATCTGGGTGTGAGCACTGCCCAGGATCCCTTGAGGTCCTTAGGGAACTCTGACACACCCAGATATGAAAAAGGCTTTGGAACAATATTGGCATTAAAGTGGTTAATTACATAACTCAGAGAGAAAGTAAGGATCAGGCTTCCTATGGTTGTAACTTCTTATTTTGTGCATTTTTTCTTATGTGATTCAATCAAATGGTTTGTAATAATTGGAAAACAACTCTGGGGATGGATAGTGAAAAGGGAAGGGGTGACTATGCATGCTTTAGCTATAAAAGGCGTAAAAAATATGTTATTAGGTTTATCTTCCTACATGCGTAATAGAAACTATGCTTAGGACTCATTTCATGCATTAGAGATCATGTTCCCTAGGATTTACACTTACTGTTTTCAGCATGTCCATTTCATTATCATATCACTTATAAAATCCTACATTAATTTTGTTAACTACCGGAGTTTCTGCGATCATGTTCCTACTTCCATGTACACTTAGAGATCCTGTTTTAGGCTAAACAACACTAACAAACATATCATTTCTGCATATTCTCGAAATCATGTTTAAACGTTGTATTATTTGTGCATATAGAAATCCTGCTTATTATTCTACATCATTCTGCATCTATGTACATTAGATACCATGTCTTTAGGATTTCATTTATATTCGCTTAAGCGCGCTTAGGCTAACTATGAATACACAAAAAGGAATAAAATAATTTTACTCAGTTCTTACAATCAACTAGCAATAATTCTATGTGCTGAACACCTAGAACAACATGTTTTTAGGTAATAAAAATTGTCTTAATGATTCGGAACAACTACTGCACTATTTTATGCCTAGGCAAGCCCTAGGTAATAACCTGAATAAAACTGGAACTGCTTTTGTTAAATTATTAATTGCTACAACCAGCAGGCAGGCCTGATTCGGACTTCTTTTCCGAGTTATATAATGAATCTGGTTCTGACTTAAACACCCTGCTTAGGACTTTAAATTCAGACCTTAACTGTGTATAAGTCATGCTATCTACGTGCATTCTTTGTGGAGGTATAACTGAGCCTTCTACTTGCTTATATGTTTCCCCCTCCTAATTGCAGTCTTATATGTTTTTGTATGTCGCCTTAGTATTTTGTCTTTAAACCTGAGGGTCTTCCTAGAACCCCTCTCCTTATAGGAATAGTAGTCCTAAATTCCTCCGGGACTGATAGGAAGGAACGGGTAACACCATACAATAAGAGTCGAGACCAACCCTCGCTTTATCTTAACGGGGCGGGAAAGGGTATATATGGATATGATAACAGGTGCGTTAATACCACGTGTATCCCCTATTTTGAGGAATGTCATACCGGGTATTGCATTGATGTGATCTATATTACATACAAACCTAGGACACCCCCTTTATATTCATAAGCAAGCCTTAGATTATAACACTTTTCAAAATTCCACCTTTCAATAATTATTTTCAAACTCTTGTGTGTTTAACTTAAATCCCCTATTACTTAAGCCTTACTTGTTTATTCGCTAATTGCACAAATTCACAAAATTATTTAGCGGGGAACCATACTAGTGGATCCTGAGGGGTGCCTAACACCTTCCCCTTAGTATAATTTCAAGCCCTTACGCTATCTCTGGTTATCAAACATAGTTGTAGTTGAACCTTATAGGTGTCCTAACGCACCTTAAAATCGTTAGGTGGCGACTCTTCAAATACCCAATTCCAAAAAGGAAATGGGTCATCACACCCCATAAATGTCATAACCCGGACTCCTCTCAGCTGGAAGGGGAAAAAAAGAGGCGCGACAAATATCGATACAACTCTTTTTATTCAGCACTCCAGTTCAGGTAATATTATTACTCAAGTTTATGTAGATGACATTATTTTTGGTATCCCTAACTTTGTTCTGTTACATCCCGTAAATGTAACAACCTTGATACCGTTAGATATTATGTTAGAGAGGTATTTTCTTTTAAGTGGAATATTTTTGTAAAAGTTTATAAGTATAATTTTAGATAGTTGTCATTATTATAATTTTCGGATATGGTAAATTATACTCATGAGAAAGTTTATGAGATTTACTTTATTGTAAAGATAGAAATTATTTTTTTTCACATGAAAATAAGGTTATCTTTTTACCATTTTAAGAATTAAGCGTACAAAAATCTGTACTCTTTATATGAGATTAGAAATAATAGAAGTTGGAAAATATATTTTTTTACATCGATGTTTTAATGAAATAATAGTGTATGTATTTATTTATATGGTACCACATGACCATGATAGTAGGGTATATAAAGTGTGTTAAAAGTGAATAGTATTTTAAGTAATTTGAGATAATTCTTAATTTTGTGGGTAATTGATTAATTACCGTGTAACGAGATATTACCTAATTAACTAATAAGTATGGGATAAGATTAAAACCCCCACCCCGACATAGCAACAAGCCACTACACAATTCATGACTCTTAGTCATTAGGGGGAGGTGGCAACCAATTCACGACTCTTAGTCAGTAAGGGATTTGATGGAAAAAAATCATTCCTAAAGTGGAGCAGAATGCACATTAGGCCTTTAGCCATGGAGTGAAATTAATAATTTACGCAACATGTTAGCAGTAATGTCCACCATAAGATAAAATTATGTAAATACTATTTTTCCAAATGGTTGAAGCAGCGTCGCTGGATAGAGGTAAAGGTTATGCTTGATTTTAAGAAGTTGATTCATGTATTGCAAAATTGTCTTGATTGGTTGTAGAAACCTTCTTGATCAATCTCTTTGTCGAACTTTATCCATCAATATTACATTTTAAGTTGTAGAGAAAATCTTGGAGTAATTGTTTTTTATTTTTTTAATCAGAAAGTATGGTAATGTTTATAGCTTAGCCTAGTCAATACAGAGGATTGAGGTAAAATTAGTCGAACAATAATCGCTCTAAATCCCATCTAATCTGTTCAAGCATTCATGGCATGCAGAAAAATTAAAACGTGTCCAAGATATTAAAATCTTGAACCTTCTCAAGATGGTTCGTGCGGCTCGGGTCTCAATTGCTTAAGGGGTCCAGATATGTTAAGGCTAGTCCTTTTTTCTTTTGGCATGATTCACAGAAAGATACGTAAACGAAATGTTATTCCATAAGTGGTTCTACTCTTAGCAGTTAAGGATGCCTATGTTATTCATTCCTATAAAATGATATTCAAGCATGTCTAAATATATTCCTACGTTTATATTGAAGTATTTAATAAAGATATTAATGTTTATAATATAGCAATATATGCATCTTCATGCACATGCATTTACCACCGAGCTACGGCCGGTTGGGCAGTTACATATTTACCACCGTGCTACGGCCGGTTGGGAAGTCATGCATATTCATTTACCACCGTGCTACGGCCTATCGGCAGTCATGCATTTACCAGCGGGCTATAGCCGGTTGGGCAGTTACCATCATTGGGCAGTTATGTATCATTATTTAGCACCGGTCGACAGTCATACATTTACCAGCGTGCGACGACCGATCAGGTAGTTACCACTGATCAGTTTGGCAATCATGCATCATACGATATGTAAAATAGAGATAGTCTCAAGGACAAGAGGTATTTATATATGTAAGTATAATAAGTATGCATATACGGTAGCACTTCAGAGATTTAGGTTGATGCTTATATGTCTTTAAGTAATATCGACATATTGTTATGTTTCAGTTCTGCCTTACATACTCAATATATTATTCGTACTAACATCCTTTTATTAGGAATGCTGCATTCATGTCTGCAGGTATAGACATTCAGTTTGATGAGCCCTCATAGTATACGAGGTCAGTCATCAGCGAAGGATCGGTAAGACTCCACCTCATTAGGAGCGCAGTCGAGTTTATGAGTCATCATGTCAGAGTTTCGCTACAGACTTATGGGTAGGTCGGTACCCTGTCCCATTTGATGTCATATAATCTTAGAGGCTTTGTAGACAGGGGTTCATTTTATATAGTATGTCAGAGGCCTTGATGGCCCATATGTATTCATGTTTTAAGAAAAATGGTTTAATGATACAGTGTTGCCTACTTATAGTTATACATTATGAGTTGTGGCCATGTGGGCCCATGATAATTACAAAAGGAATGTGTTAAGCTAACTCGACCTATGTATGTTCTAGTTGCGGCTGAATGGTCATGAATTACAGAGTGGTTCCCTCGGGCCAGTGTGGCACCGAGTGCCAGCCACGCCTCCCCAGGTTTGGGGCATGACAAAGTGGTATCATAGCAGGTCGTGTCCTAGGGAGTTCACAGAGTCGTGCCTAGTTGAGTCTAACTTATAGGTGTGTTGTGCGCCACACTTATAATTGAGAGGTTACGGAGAATTTAGGAAAGATTACCCTTCTTTTGTTTCCAGACCATGCCGTAGAGCTGAGTCGTAAGAAGTCAGTATGAAGCTTTCGCCAGATTTAGTATGCACCAAAGGTGCAGGTATCACAATAGAGCTTTAAGGCGTAGATGTAATTTCTACTTACATGGAAGGGAGGTTATAAAAGCGATAGAAGATACGATGCGATATTGAAAGGTAAGTCAGGTAAAGGTGAAGAAGATACGAGATACTCAAGTACAAATGGTTGTGAATAGTCGAGACTTCAGATACAGTTTGGGTTTTAGTTTAAGTTACAGAGGATACCCTAATGAAAATTTTGTAAATCTCTAGGAGTTAACATTCGAGGACGAATGTTCTATAGGGGGGGGGGAGAATGTTACATCCCGTAAGTTTAACAACCTTGATATCGTTAGATATTATGTTAGTGTGGTATTTTCTTTTAAATGGAGTATTTTAGTAAAAAATTTATAAGTATAATTTTAGATAGTTGTCATTATTACTATTTTCGGATATGGTAAATTATACTCATGAGAAATTTTATGAGATTTACTTTATTATAAATATAGAAATTATTTTTTTCACAAGAAAAGAAGGTTATCTTTTTACCATTTTAAGAATTAAGCGTACGAAAATTTGTACTCTCTCTATGAGATTAGAAAAATTAGAAGTTGAGAAAATATATGTATTTTTTACATAGATGTTTTAATGAAATAACAGTGTATATATTTATTTTATATTGTACCACATGACCATGATGGTAAGGTATATAAAGTGTGCTAAAAGTGAGTAGTATTTTAAGTAATTTGAGATAATTCTAAATTATGTGGGTAATTAGTTAATTACCGGATAACGAGACATTACCTAATTAACTAATAAGTATGAGATAAGATTAAAACTCCCACCCCCATGTGGCAACAAGCCACTACAGAATTCATGACTCTTAGTCATTAGGGGGAGGTGGCAACCAATTCATGACTCTTAGTCCTTAAGGGATTTGGTGGCAAAAAAATCATTCCTAAAGTGGAGCAGAATGCACTTTAGGCCTTTAGCCATGGGGCGAAATTAATAATTTACGCAGCATGTAAGCAGTAATGTCCACCATAAGATAAAATTATGTAAATACTATTTTTCCAAATGGTTGAAGCAGCGTGGCTGGATAGAGGTAAAGGTTATGCTTTTTTTAAGAAGTTGATTCATGTATTGCAAAATTGTCTTTGATTGGTTGCAGCAACCTTCTTGATTAATCTCTGTGCCAAACTTTATCCATCAATATTACATTTTGGGTTGTAGAGAAAATCTTGGAGTAATTATTTTTAGTCTTTTAATCAGAAAGTATGGTAATGTTTATAGCTTAGCCTAGTCAACACAGAGGATCGAGGTCAATTCAGTCGAACGATAATCAATCTGAATCCCATCTAATTTGTTCAAGAATTCATGGCATGCAGAAAAATTAAAACATGTCCAAGATATTAAAATCTTGAACCTTCTCAAGATGGTTCATGCAGCTCAGGTCTCAATTGCTTAAGGGATCCAGGTATGTTAAGGCTAGTCCTTCTTTCTTCTGGCATGATCCACGCAACGATACGTAAACGAAATGTTATTTCATAAGTGGTTCTACTCTTAGCAGTTAAGGATGACTATGTTATTTATTCTTGTAAAATGACATTCAAGTATGTCTAAGTATGTTCCTAAGTTTATATTAGGGTATTTGATAAAGATGTTAATGTTTATAATATAGTAATACATGCATCTTCATGCACATGCATTTACCACCGAGCTACAGTCGGTTGGGCAGTTACACATTTACCACCGTGCTACAATCGGTTGGACAGACATGCATATTCATTTACCACCGTGCTACGGCCGATCGGGCAGTCATGCATTTACCACCAGGCTACGGCCGGTTGGGTAGCTATGCATCATTATTTACCACCGGTTGGGCAGTCATACATTTACCACCGTACGACGACCGGTCGGGCAGTTACCACTGATCAATTGGTAGTCATGCATCATACGGTATGGATAATAGAGATAGTCTCAATGAGAAGCAGTATTTATATATGTAAGTATAATAAGTATGTATATACGGAGGCACTTTAGAGATTCAGGTTGATTCTAATATGTCTTTAATTAATGTTGACATATTGTTATGTTTTAGTTCTGCCTTACATACTCAGTACATTATCCGTACTGACGTCCTTTTGTTAGGGACGCTATATTCATGTCTGCAAGTATAGACAATCAGTTTGACGAGCCCCTATAGTAGACAAGGTCAGCCGTCAGCGAAGGATCGGTAAAACTCCACCTCATTCGGAGCGCAGTGGAGTCTTTGAGTCATCATGTCAGAATTTTGCTACAGACTTATGGGTAGGCCTGTATCCTGTCCCATTTGACGTCAAATAGTCTTAAAGGCTTTGTAGATAGGGGTTCATTTTGTACAGTATGTCAGAGGCCTTGACGGCCCATATGTTAATGTTTTAAGAAAAATGGTTCAGTGATACAGTGTTGCCTACTTATAGTTATACATTATGAGTTGTGGCCATGTGGGCCCATGATAATTACAAAAGGAATGTGTTCAGCTAACTCGACCTATGTATGTTCTAGTTTTGGTCGAATGATCAAGAGTTACATAGTGGTTCGCTCGGGCCAGTGCGGCACAGAATGTCAGCCATGCCTCCCCAGGTTTGGGGTGTGACATGTTCTTTGTGGAGAATTTGCTCTTTCCATGAAAGAAGAATTTGAGATAAGCATGATGGGAGAACTGACTTTCTTTCTTGGACTTCAAGTCAAGCAGTATCCTAAAGGAATTTTCATTAGCCAAACCAAGTACGCTAAGGAGCTTATCAAAAAGTTTGGCATGGAAAATGTTAAGGCAATTGGCACTCCAATGAGTCCAACTACAACGCTAGATGAAGACAACAATGGAAAAAAAGGTTGATGAAACCATGTATAGAGGAATGATTGGATCTCTATTATATCTAACTGCTAGCCGATAAGATATTATGTTTAGTGTATGAAAATATGCTATATTTCAATCGGCTCCCAAGGAATCCCATCTTTCTTTTATTAAACGAATTATTAGATATTTATTTGGTACCTCTGAGCTAGGACTATAATATGATCGTTCTAACAATTTTACTCTAAGAGGTTTTTCAGATGCAGACTTTGCAGGTGACAAGATTGACAAAAAGAGTACAAGTTGGACAAGTTAATTGTTAGGAAATGCCTTGGCACAACAAAAAATAAAATTGTGTTGCACTATCAACAACAGAGGAAGAATACCTAGCCATTGGAAGTTGTTTCACACAAGTTCTATGGATTATGCATCAACTTCTCGACTATGATTTATCTCTTACATCTACTTCTATATTCTGTAACAATACCAGTGCTATCTGTTTATCAAAATATTATGTGCATCAATCTAGAGCAAAGCCTATAGAATTTAAACACCATTTTATCCGTGATCATGTAGCAAAAGGTGATATTGTTTTAAAATTTATTAGTACGGATTCTCAACTTGCTGATATTTTTACAAAACTACTTTTGGAAGAAAGATTTTGTCTACTCCGTAAAAAGATTGGCATTATGCCAAATTTGTAAATCACATATTTCACCATGTTTTAAAAATATTTTACCATATTCTAGAATATTTTATTTCCTTACTTATGTGTGGCCTAATTAATATTCTGTGTAAGTATAAATATTGCATCTTCTCAGTACTGCCAATCAGTCACTTCAGAAGCATCACTTCCGTCTGAACTTGCCATTTCCCTTAACCAAGGTGTCTCTTCGCTTTACTCAAAATCTCCAATAAAACCCTTCCTTCTCCAACACTCTACTAATTAACTTCAAAGCAATCCTTCACACCATGGCCAAAAGAAATCCCTCTTCTTCCGCGACAACCAGACGCAGTCGAAGGTTTTAAAAACCCCTTAACACTGAAGAACCTGTATATGTGGAGTCATCCATTGACTCCGATTTTCTCAGAATGGACAATGAAAGCAGTGAATTATCTGAAAATCCTCCCATTAGCCAGAAAAAGGGCAGCAAAAGACCGATGGAGCAAACCCCCAAAACGGCTACATGCAAGAAAGTTAAAGTGGAACACATGGAATTTGGTCCTGAGGACAAGTTAATCTTCAATAGTCCCAGTGAAAAATCAAGGTTTGAGTCCTACAAGTCAAAATTCATGGCTTATTGTCGCTCTGTAAGTCTCTCTCTTATGAAAAGTCTTCATTGTGATGTGGCTGCTATTTTTGATTTCCAACACCTTTCTTCTCTGTTTGATGCCATTGGAAACTCTGTTTATGAAGAACCAGTAAGGATGTTTTATGCAAATCTTTTTGTGAATGATAAAGATGATTTGGAATCCATGATTTTAGGCACTAGAATTATTTTGGACTCTTATCAATTTGAAAAGATTTTCTCAGCTAAGTTTAGTGGGCTTAATGTATTTTTACAAAATTTGTGGCCCAAAGACTTTGAAGTTTCTTTTGATGAAGCAAAAACCTTTCTGTCTAATAATCCTCCTGACATTGATCCCAAGAATATTAAGTTTGAACATCGCATCTTGGCCCACATGATTGCTACCACTCTCCTTCCTAGAATTGGGTCCCTTAGTTCTCTATCCACTAGAGATGTTTTTGTTCTTTACTGCCTGGTTAACAATAAAAGACTTGATTGGTTTGTATAGATTCGTCAATATATGTTTGAAAGTATCAGGGATATATCTTCTTCTGTTGCATGTTTGCCCTATCGTCTTCTCTTCTCACATGTTCTTAAAGTCATGAAGGTAGATTTGGCACCCTTTACACCTAAGTACATTACTAGTACTTATGATAAGACAACCTTCTCGATGATGGGGGTATAATTTTGGTGATGATGAATGGGTTAAGCGCGCCAAAGTTGAAAGTATTCCAGTGCCAACTGGAGTTCAAACTGAACAACCAGCATCTCAGTCGACTGCCTCTCAGAATCTTCAGCAAATTCAGCATTACCTTGATGGGGTAAAGCTGCTACTGGTTGAGATGGAGGAACAGGTAGACAAATTAGGGAAGTTACCAAGGAGATAGGTACAGATGTGGCTAAGCTCAGGATGGATATGGGAGCCACACGGAGGGAAGGAACCAGGGCTTTCAACTCTATGAGTGAAAAGATGGACAAACTTGTCAAAGATGTTAAAAATTCCTATGACTCCTTCTGCACCAAAGTGATCAACACTCTCAAGTACTTCCTGGGAAGAAGTTAATGAGACTCTATGTGATGATGTTTCAAACAATTTTTTTTTTGGTTATGCTTGTTTGTTGGTGGTTCTTTTTAAAATAATATTTTGCTTGGATCTGTACTAGCTAAGCCTCTGCTGAAGGCACTACTTTTGCTGATCTAACCTCATAATTAGTATGCATATTATTTGCTATTTATGAGTTATGTATGCTTTTATTTCCTTTTTGATTAATTTCAAAGGGGAGAAATGTAGAGAAGTAAACAACCTCAATAGGAGACAACAATTGTTCAGGGGGAGATGGAACAACATGAACTCAGGGGGAGCAACATACAAAGAGGGAAGTATCATAATTTATGGTTCTCTTATATTTACTCTCTCTTGATTGTCATCATCAAAAATGGGGAGATTTTTAATTTTTAAAGTTTCAATGATGACAATATCATCTTATTATTTTGCAAGATTGCGGGATTTGAAATCATCAAAAAGGAAAGAATGAGATGATGTCCAAAGATAAGATTAATGGACAATGAAGAAGTCCATTTATTCGACCTCAATCAAAAGAATTAAGATTGCATATCAAGGAAGTCTTCGTCAGAAAATATTATGTATCCATATATATAAGATCAATCTAGGCTTGAATGACTCCTCAATACAAGCGTGTGACAAGGAAAGTCATGATCAAATCTGGGTTCTTCCAAGAGTGGCATTCGAAGAGGCACCCCTTGGGTCAAATCCTTTTTAATAATCTCGTGCCTCTAATTCTGGTCAAAACTCAACGACTCTTTTTCTCTCCTATAAGAAGGCTGCCAAGTTCAATTGGAAGGCTTGTGCAACTACACACATTGTATTCTAAGCCTCTCTACTTTTTATTCTAAACACTTTAATTCTTAGTTATCAGTGTCTCAAAAGATAGGAAGAATAAACACAAAAGAGAGTTGTGTCAAATATTAAGAAGTCATTATTGCTATTTCTCATTGGTTGTGAATGAGTTAAAACTATCTGTATTGTAATACTTTCATAATCTTAAAGGAATCCTTGTGACCAAGGGAAACTGGATGTAAGTACCACAATAGTACCGAACCAGTGTAAAATTATTGTGTGTTGTTTACTTTTCAATTACTTCTATCTTTCATTCTCCACTATGTTTAGTCAACTAAAATCATTATTAGTCGACTAATTTTTAATAGACCACAATTCACCCCTCCCTCCCCCCCCCCCCGTACTTTCATAAACATATGTATATCATTGTCATATTCACACTCATGCATTTTACATAAGCGTGGGACTTGTTAGTGCATTGATTGACACGTGGGGAGCATCGGATTTACGTATATGCTAGGTCTTCATCATGCATAGTTATTTTAGACTCATTTAAGATCATTCATATAAAATGCTATTTGAGAATTGATGATATGATACATTATCATGCATAGACACTCTACATTCATGAAAAAGTATTCGAGTAAATGCTACCTGATGCATATCCCTATTGCATGCGGATTTGGTGTAATTTTATGTGTGTTTAACCTGGTTATTCGGAAAAGCATGCTTATTACCTTCTTCTTTGATTGAACATCTTACTATTGATATTCGATGTTCCTTGGCTATTTCCTTATTATTGTATATGCTTATGAGCTGCACAGGTTATATAAAAAGAGTATCTTTTTGACTAAACCTCACCACTACTTCATTGAGGTTAATATTGATACTTATTGAGTGTATGGGGCCAGTTGTACTCATACTATACTTCTGCACCTTGCGTGTAGATTTTGGAGTTGAGTTATTGTGGAAGCCAAAGGCTAACATGGAATATGTACCAACGTCCCAAATACAAGCTACCATTTGTTCATGGTAGTATAGGACTTATATTTCTATTTATGTAAATTCGAAATAGAAGATGTATTTTCTTCACGCCAATATAGTACTTCTTAATCTTAGTGTCTTAAAACTTGTATTAGTAGTTCTTGGGGATATTTGTATTAATTTCTGCATTTTTATTTTATTATTCATCTAATGGTCTTCAGTTCGAGCTATGTTATACGTTGGTTGGCTTACCTAGCGGGTTGGGTTATATGCCATCATTACTTGGTAGGATTTGGGCCGTGACAAGTTGGTATCAGAGCTTTAGGTACATAGGTTCTACGAGTTGCAAGCTAATATCTAGTAGAGTCTAGAGGATCAATATTATGATACCCATACTTATCTTCGAGAGGCTACAGGGCATCCAGGAAAATTCTCTTTCTTTCTTTCCATATCGTGTGACTTTATTTCTGTTTACCTTGAAAATGGTATTAATAATTATATTTGATTTGTGGTTCTAAAAATACGTGATTTATCTTAATGTCAGTTGTTATGTGAATAATGCTAAGTGTAAGTAAAGAGAATAAGATATGCAAACCACTGCTACCTCAAGGTTGGGCCTCGAGCTGGCTGGAATCGGGGGGCCTCGTGGTCTAGCTAGGGCAGTTAGCAATGAATAATTGATGAAGAACAATGATATTGAAGGCCTTGAAGATATCCTTTAGCGGTTAATAATGGGAAATAAATGTACAAGTGATAAATCTGTATAGTAATTGTTGAGCACGTTTAGGCAAGAAAAGCAGAGAATGTTCTATGGTATTCAATATTCACATGTGTTACAAAATGACAAGGGTCCCCTTTATATAGGAGGGAGAATCTCAACATAATACATGTCTAATGATAATGAGGAAATGCTATTGGTACAGCTGTATAATGGCTCAGTACGGATTTGTACTATTCTTGTAGACTTGCTCAGCTCTAACCACATGTACTTGGGAGCTTTCTCACCTTTCCATGACGATCATCGATTTGTACTTTTACGAGAGTGACTAGAGTGAGCCTTCGATGTGCTCCCTCGAGGGACGCACCTCGAGGTCACACTTCACATTCTGCCTCAAGCTTCTCGAGGTTGGGTGTAGAGTGCCACAGTATCCCCAAAGTCGAACTCCCCAATTTTGGACGTATACATATAGTCCCCGCATTTCGTAGGATGAAATGATAAGAAACGATCTTGAGCTCTTGCCTCTTCGATACCCCCATTGTGATGTCAGCCACGTGAGATCACTAAATGGTGCAACAGAAAAATTGCACAGAGGTCTTGTCAAACACGATTCTCGAAAAGCCCACGAACCGCTATTGGTTGTCCTTTCAGTTCCTCCAATGCACTTAGATGACTCTCATAAATATTCCAATTCCCTATCTTTTAAACCTTTACATCATCTTCAAATCTTCAAATCTTTGTTAACATTTTCTTGTCTTCACCCTTCTTTTGTGTTCACTTCTTCCTCAGCTTACTTTGAAACTTTGTCATAACCATGGCCAAAACTTCTAAGAAAGTACCTCAAAAAGAGGAAGCCCCTTCTTCATCACGCTCGACTAAGAAAAATAATAGTGTCTCCTCGTATTGAGGAGGGTATTCCTGGGACCTTCGATACATCCTCCGATTTCAAAATTGAAAAACCTTCTTCGGTACCGGGCCGATGCGAGCCCATGTCTCGGTACATTAGTCTAATAAGCGACATAAAGAAAGTGAAAATAGATTGTCGCTGGGGAGAGGCGGTACAAGTGGAGATCCCTTTATCGGAAGAGGATATAACCACATACAGAGCTGGTTTCCTCAGCGTATATATGTACCCCTTTACCTTAGATCATGTAGATTCTTCTTCTCCACCAATAGACCCGGTGATCCTCGATTTTTGTCAACAATATCGAGTGACACTTGGTCATTGGAGAATCATCTATTTGATTAGATATTTTTCGAACATGGTCAAGGGGATGAATTTCACCCTCGATCATCTGATTAGATTGTAAAGCCCTCGTCTCAATCGAGGAGGCCTAGTCAAACTGCATCCTCGATCTACCAAAGCATTTTTTGCTAGCATCGACGAAGATAAGGACTGGGGGTGGATGAGCCACTTCGTTCGAGTGAGGACTTCAAACCTCATCCCTGCCGAGAAGATGCCATTCCCTAAGGAATGGAATATGAGACGCAAGTGTCGTTACACCGAGCATGTTTTATCACCTGGATGTCCTTTTTTCCTCTTTTGAACTAATTCCTTTATTTTTTGAATTGATTCTCCTCTGGTTGCTTATCCACCGTGTGGTTCCCCGATGCAGTCAAGGATCTCCTGGGCTGGGTTAAACTCTTATACTCTACCTCCTCATACGACAAGCGTATTTGGCGTGATTTGGCCAAAACTCGATGGGAGGCCAAAAAGCATGGTACGCCCTCACCATTGTCACTTCTAAATCCCCTATGAATAGATTTCTCGGTGGTATGCTTGACATTTTATGCCTGTGCAGGCCTCGATGGAGTCGTTTCAATGAGATCGCTTCCTTCTAGTGAAGAGGAGACCCAAAAATCCACCAAAGATAGAAAGAGAAAGAAGGAGACGCTGGCGGAGTCCTCGAAACCAAAGAAAGCTAAGGCTCGAAAGCCTAGGGCCGATGCAACGGTCCTAACTCTGGAAGCTGCTGAGAGTCTTTATATTGAAGACGAGGATGATGACGGTTGCCCATTGGTACATAGGGCAAGACGAAGCATTGATGCTTAGAAGGTTGTCGGGCAGAAGACTGTCAAGTCAGAGGTGGTCGATATGGTCCCACCTCATATTGAGGAGACCTTGGAGGAGGGTTTGGATGTAGTTCCCGACCGGCAATTGAATTGGATGCAACTTGTGTCGTTGATCACTTGGTTTGCGTATTCGGAGGATCCAGCTCTGAGGCCCCTTGAGGGAGAGAGGAAGCCCCGATGGAGGTTGATGCCTTAGGTGATCTTCAACCAGGCCTGTCGTTTTCCCTAGGGAAATACGGGATGCCTAGAACAGGGAGACTCCTGATGTGGGGGCATCCCAAGGAGAGGATTACACATTTGGAGATTTCTTTGCTGGTGTTGAATAGGATGATGATCTCGATGCCCCAGTCATTCTTGAGGAGGCTGCGAAACTCCAAAAATAGGTGATTTTTTACATAACCTTTGTGCCTTGAGTTTTGATCTTTATTTTTCTAACTTCTTTCCTTCATGATATAGGTCACGATGCTATACAACTAGGCCTTCTCCTAGTTAAGAGCTGAACTGACTCATTATGAGGGGGAGTTTGAGAAGCTTGCTACGGAGTCAAAAGAGCTAAAAACTCTATATGCATGAACGGAGGAGGAACTGATCAGCCTTCGAGCAAGCTCAGATAAAGTGCTCCAAGAGCGGGCCAACCTCATCAAACAGGTAGTTCGATATTCGTGAACTTGCTTTTTGTTTTCATAACTTTGTGTCTATTACCTTGACTCAACATTTGCAGTTTGAGCGAAAGGGTGCCCTAGCGGAGCAGCTTTGGGAAGAGATTGCGGCCAAAGATGTCGAGATCCTTGAGCTGAAGCGGTGCAAGGATAGCATGGTCTTGGAAAGGGATACTCTCCGAGGCTACTGGCCTCGACCCAGAGTCTTCTTCAAGGTGCTAAAGAGGAAGGTCACAAATTCGAGGTGCTTAATGTGAGTAGGTTGTCGTGTTATCCATGGCCAAGTACAAAGCCGATGCACGCATATCCTCATATTGGGATGATGTTGCTATAGTGAATAATCGAGCCAGGGAGATATCTGAAGAGGCCGAGCTCAAGCTGGATTGCACCCTTGCACATTCTCGATTAGAAGCTCGGAGACAGGCCTTTGAGGAAGTGCATGCCAAGGGTGTCAATCCATTTGCCGAAATCGAAGAAGCGAAGGCCTTGGAAGAGGAGTCAGCAGCTCTGACTACTTCTGACGAGGGCTCTGCGAGTAGCTCGGGGAGTAGCAAAGATGAAGACTAGGCCACCTTTGCTCTTTTTACTTCTTCTTCTTTTGTATGTGGACTCCGCGTGGGAGTTTTATAAATTCACCTTTGTAAATATATTTTTGGAATGCAAACAATTTTCTTGTTTAATGTCTTCAAAGTTTTGCCTCTAGTGTTCATGCTAAAGTCAAGCTTCGAACTTGAATTTAACTTCTTCGAGCTCGGTCTTGGAGTAACAGAGACCCTTGAGATCGGGTTGTTCTGGTTTCAATCGCATACATTCCTTAGGTTGGGTTAGTAAGGAATCGATTTGACTCCTCAATGACTTGAGCACGTGTGGTGACATCATTCCTGTGCCATGACCGTGAAGTGACCAAAATGGCCCCGTCGGTACATTTCCCAAAAAGTCATAATTGCATTGTGAGAGCTGATTGGCTATCAAAGTTAATGAATAGTCGCTGCTCTTCGTATATATACTTGTTTTCCTTTCATTGAGGGCTTTGCCGCTTTGTGCAACTACCTTTCTCTATAGAGTTCCTTTTTTGCGTTAGTTCTAGTACCGTATTAGATCAAAGTTCTCACCTGAGTTTTCATCTTCCCTTTCTTGTTTTGAAGGAGCTATGGCTACCATGCCCAAATCTGCTCACCAGGAAGAGGGATGTCCCACATTTGCTTCCCGCCCGTCCGGTGGTACACTGTCGGCGTTTGGTGAGCTAACTTCAAACTGTTTCATCTCGATGAAAAATTTTATGATAGAGAAACCTCTCGACATTCCGGGCCTTCGAGAACATGCATCGAGGTTCATTCATTCAATAGAATAGAGACACTTCAAGGCTATAAGGAGAGACTGCGGATGGGGAGAAAAGGTGAGGCTGCAGTACCCTCCCGGGAAGAGGATATAATGGCCCACATAGAGGGGTTTCTGAATGTGTACACGTACCATTTTACATTGTGTCCTCTCGACTGACTTGTGTTTGAATTCTATCAAAGATATCAAGTTACTTTGCCTCAGATCCATCCATCTTTCTGGCAGATCGTGTTGATGATGAGATTTTTTGCTGAAAGGGTCGAGCTCGAGTTCACCCTTAGCCACCTCATTAGATTGTACTGGCCTTTGAATTATCGAGGTATAATTACACTAAGAAGCCAATCCACCAAGCCCTTTATTGCCAGTGATGATGATGAGAGGGATCGAGGGTGGATGAGTCGGTTTGTCCGAGTGAGGACGGTTGATATTATTCCTGCAGAGTTACTGTCATTCCCCGAGAAATGGAATTTCAAGCATAAGTGATATATTGTACTCTATTATTTTTGTTCTCGGTGGAGCCAGACTCCGTTAGAACATTTTGTCTCCTTTTTCGCAGCAATTCTGTGGATGCCCAATGAGGTCCCTAATCTTGCGGACTGGGCACGCAAACTGGTGGCCTCTTCGACTTAAGATGAGCGCAAGTGGCAAGATTTTTCTAAGGGAAAATAGGAGGGTAAGGACCAAGGTATGTGCTATGTAGTCCTTCTCTCGAGGAGTACTTTTCTTTATGTCCACTAATTTTTTTGTTGTAGGCATCGATGAGTTTTCTAAGGTAAGACCGTCCCCTTTCCAGGAGGAGGAAGGACCTTCGATTTCGGAGACAAGGAAGGATAATAAAAGAAATAGATCCTTGAGGAAAGAGGATTCCCAAAGCAAAGCAGGACCCACCGGGGGGCGCGAGGAGGATGTTGCTACTGACGAAGATCTCATATTTATCGGTCGTTCTGTGGACATCAATTCACATGGAGAGGATGATTCCATATTGATGGCTCGAACCAGGAGGCCTCCCGAGACTATTGAGCCTGTTGGGATGGAGACCCCTAGTTTTGAGGGAGAGATTCAACAAGAGAGGAGGGGCGAAGGTCCTTTATTACCTGATTTGGCAACTGGTTCTCAGACGTCGGTAAGTACTCTGAGGGAAATGGGCTTCGACACATCTCTGCCCAATCAAAGAACCTCGGGTTTCTCTACCAGGGCCGATGATACCGGGCAGGTAGATGCAAAATCGACCTTCAAGGAAGCTCAGCGACTCTGCTCTATGGTGAGTTTTGAAGTCGTTATAACTTTTCCAACTTCATACTTTCTTCTTTTTAACTGAACTTTTCTTTCTCATAGGCCTTAGATAAGCTCAAGTCTAAGTTGCTTCGTTGTGAAGCTAAGTTGCGTAAATCCTTGAATGAGGAGAAATCTCTCAGACTTCTTTGTTAAAAGAAGACACGAGAGCTGATACATCTTTGATTGGAGTTGGACCAAAGTCATGACTACGAAGGAAACCTTGAGAAACAGGTAACCTCTATTTGAGGTAATATAGGCTTCTTATCCCATCTTCGGAAACTAACGATTCTGTATCTCAGTTACAGATAAAGACAGAGATGCTGGAGCTCCTTCGAGGTGAAGCCAACCAGGTTAGTTCTGAATGTAACGACTTGAAGGCACAGATAGATGCTCATGTTGCGGCCAGAAGGAATGCTTTGGATAAGGCCTCCGCCCTCAAAATACAATTTCGTAATGCATGAGAAAGCAACTTGGTCCAGGCGAGTAGGGTTGCTAAGCTTGAAACAGATCTTTTGAAGATGAAGGTCGAAGTCGTGGATGCTCGAGCCGAAGCCGAAGATGTCCGAGCAAAGGCCAATAAGAAGGTAGTCATCTATCTGAAAGATGCTGCTGAAGCTCGTACGAAGTTGAGGGGGGCTTCTGATAGAGAGAGGAGAAGCAATGAATATGCCCGATGCAAATCCCGGAGGGAAACTCTCGAGGAGATCTATGGTAAGGGCTTTGATCTCTCGGAGGAGATAGAGTAGGCCAAGGTGGATGAGTTCGATGCCAAGTTCCTCGTTTCTGATACTGAAGAGAATGAGAAGGAGGCTGGTGAGGGAGCTGGTCCCGAGGGAGCCGATGGAGACATAGTCCTCAAGGGGGGGGGAAAGGCTAAGTTCCCAAAGGTAGACTAGGTTTTTCTTTCTTGTTCTTCGTATAGGGCTCCTTGTGGGAGTGTTGTAAATGTAACTTTGTACCATTATTTATAATTAAAAAAGGAAGCCTTTGGTTTTCCCTTTATATAAATTTCCACTTGCTTGTGTCTTTGTTCACGTTTTGAGTGTTGATGTTTGTCGATAATTAGTCCGATATATTGGACTTTAAGGTAGGAACCCTTAGGTTGTGCTTGATGAGTAATTAATAATAGTTGACCGTTCAGGGCTCAGTCCTCAAATCAAGTTTTGACTCGGTCTTATTGACCCTTAGGTTTTCAATATATTGGCCCTAGGCTCTTACGTATTGGCCCTTAGGCTCTTTAGGTTGGCCCTTAGGCTCTGATGCATTGGCCCTTAGGACTTTTAGATTAAGTCAATGCGACCTCTAGTATGGCTATTGTTTTCCCCATTTCGGCTGAAGACTTTGAAGTTTTGATTATGCCTTGGCATGTTTTGTGTTCGTCCGACTCTTTGACGTCTCAAATAAGAACCTCGATTATGAGTCGATATGTGACAATAATTGAGTACCTTGGGAGGTTCTCTTGAAGATTGATTTTTCAAAGCCTTTTTGCTGAAGGCTGATTGTCTCGAAGCCTTTTTGGAGCTGATATGATTGAAGCTCCTTTGCTTATGCCGGGGGTAGCCTGATTAACTAGTTCTTTTCAAAGTATTTGAAGGCCTTTAATTTTATAGCGGTCGTCGGACGTCTTCAAGACACATTAATTTGGCTGGATCCTTTTGATATGACCATAGTCTTTATGTTCGTTCATAGCCTTTAGTCCCTGAGTGAGATAACCTCGATGTCTATATCGAGGGTCTGCCTTTTTAGGGGGTCTTACAAGTTCGAATATATAGCCTTGGCCTTAATATCGGGATTATGCCTTTTTAAGGTCTTATAAGTTTGGGCATGCCTCATTGAGGTCTTACATATTTGACGTTGCCTCACCGAGGGCTTACGAGCTCGAAGTTGCCTGATCGAGGTCTTACAAATTTCGAGTTTTTGATGGCTCAATGAGCTGACTGTTGATGACAGTCCTCGAGTATTCGAGAGTTTTTAGCCCTTGAGTCGTCTTAGGAGAAAGTAGTGAACTTCTTCGAGGCATAAAGTGTTTTGATAAGCAAAGAGGCTTCCTCAATTACTTGATATATGCATACATGTTTTTTTTTGCCTTTGGAGGCTCAATTACTCTACATGGAAATGGTTTATTTGATCGTTTGGACCAATACAACATTCTCCTATCGAGGTCCTCCTAGGAATAGTTTGATTTCTTTGAAGAGGTGACCTCCCTAGGTGATGCCTCCCAGTATTTGAGGTTGATCGAAGAGAAACCTTGAATACTTGATGAGCTCTACTTAGGTAGCATATGGATGTTGCCTCGTTAAAAACCTTGCCGGTAAAACTCGTTTGGGATAAAACCCGATCGAAGGGAAAAAAAGCATAACGCATGCTTTAAAACCCAAAGTCTTCGAGCAGGAGGGTACTTCGATTCCTCCCAATTGAACAACAGCAACAAGTTAGTATAAAACATAATGGAAAAGGAAGAGGGTTGTACCTTAGCAATGACAGCCGAGAAACTGGGTTATGGTTTCTACTTGGATATTTGCTTGTCTTTTGGCTACTTTGATGTATATGATGTCGATGTCGGTGCCATGTCGTGCACCGCAAACATCTATATGCTGCTCCCCATACACTACTTTTACTTCATCCTCGGTTGGAAACTTCATCATTTGATGAAGGGTTGATGGCACTGCCCTTATACTGTGTATCCACGGCCTTCCAAGCAAGGCGTTATATCTAATGTCACCTTCAATAACATGAATCTTGGTATCTTGGATTGTACCAGCCACATTGACCGGGAGGATGATCTCCCCTTTCGTTGTCTCGCTTGCCATGTTAAATCCATTGAGAACTCAAGAAGCGGGTACGATCTAGTCGAGCAGTCTGAGCTGCTCTACCACCCTCGACCTAATTATGTTGGCCGAGCTACCTGGATCCACGAGCACACATTTAATCTGAAATTTATTCAAAAGAAAATAAATTACCAGTGCATCATTATGAGGCTGAGACAAGGTCTCGATGTCCTCTTTGCTGAATGTGAGAGCATCCTATGATATGTAAACCCGAGTTTGCTTTTCCCTGGTGATGGATATTCTCATTTGCTTGACAATGGGTCCCTGTGGAGCATCGACCCCTCCAATGATCATGTGGATGACGTACTGTGGTTATTCTAGTTCGTTCTTCCTATTCGCCTCTCTTTCCCAAAATTGGTTTTTAGCTCGATCTCTGAGGAACTCTTGAAGGTGCCTTCGCTGATCAGTCGAGCTACCTCTTCCTGAAGCTGTCTGCAATCCTCGGTCCTATGACCGTGAGTGACGTGATATTTGCATACCAAGTTAGGGTTCCTCTATGAAGGATCTGACAGTATGGGTTTTCGCCACCTGGTATCTTTGATTTTACCTATGGTCGATACAATGTCCGATACAACAACATTGAAGTTATACTCAGATAACCGGGGTGCCTCTAACGGCCCAGCATGCCTATCGAACCCGGCTTTACTCAGGAGTCCCCGGGAACTTTGCCCTCGATCTATCCTCCGATCGTCTTGAGGTATATTATGCCTTGGGGCGTTTCTTTGATCTTCTACATATGGCTGGTATCTTTCCTTATTTGGTCTCTACTCCCTTTCTGTAAATCTTTGTTCCTTTGTTAAGAGCCTTCTAGGATATACTGAGCCCGAAGGGGCTCCTAATTGGTCGTCTCGACCCTGATCTTCGATTGATACCTATTGTGCACATCCGCCCAGGTCACGGCAGGATATTCGATCAAATTTTGCTTTAGCTGCTTCGAAGCTATCGAGCTTCGTTCATTCAAGCCCTGAGTGAAGGCCTGCACTGCCCAGTCATTGGAGACCGGTGGTAATTCCATTCGCTCCATCTGGAAGCGAGATACAAATTCCCTCAACATCCCATTCTCCCTTTGTTTGATCTTGAAGACGTTAGACTTTCTTGTAGCAACCTTGATGGCACCGGCATGTGTTTCACGAAAGAATCTGCCAACATGGCAAATGAATCCATCGACTTTTTGGGTAGGTTGTGATACCACATCATGGGCCCCTTCGATAGTATTTCTCCAAATTTCTTTAGCAAGAAGGATTCAAGCTTGTTATCCTTCAAGTCATTCCCTTTTACAGCACAAGTACAAGCGGTAATGTGCTCATTGGGGTGTAGTCCCATTATACTTATGGACATTGGGCATTCTGGATTTCTTTGGGATGGGCTTCGGAGCCACACTTGATGGTAATGGTTTCTGCACGAACTTCTTTGAGGCTACACTCTTCAGAATCAGGGGTGCGCTCGGGATTTGATCGACCCTCGAGTTATAAGTCTCCACCTTTTTATCGTTAGCTTCTATCTTCTATTCTCCCGACTCGATTCTTTTAGTCAATTCCTCGAGCATTTTCATAAATGTGGGGTCCATCCCCGAGCCACTTTCATTGAGTCTTTCTAGCACTAGTTTGTGCTGCCTGTTTATTGGCTCGGCGGTGTTAGGGGTTCTGTTCTAACTTTGAAGTTGAGCGATGGCGACTTGTTGAGCTTGCAGCATCTCGAATATCACTTGGAGGCTGACTCCTCCTTCTTCCATTCCTCGTGCTTCTTGGCCTCCAGTTTGGGCTTCCCTGCGTCTATTCCTTACGGGGTCTGTGCCTGCTTGCGAGTTTAGAGCGTTGTGGAAGCTGATATCAACTAGCTCCACGTTTGGCACTCCCTTAGGGTTTATTGGTGGTACAATGATCCCTATGCCGTTGTTTTCTCCAAGTCCCTCACTGTCGTGAAGAGGTGCATTTTGTGTGCTAGACATGATTAAGCCTGAAATCAATGAATTTTTGACAAGAAAAGGTGTGAAGAATAACGTGTGTTATCAGAAAACTAGCACCAAAACAATCACTATTATTTTTAGCACTACCGTGGGCGCCAAACTGTTTATCTTGAAAATGGTATTAACAATTATATTTGATTTGTGGTTCTAAAAATACGTGATTTATCTTAATGCCAGTTGTTATATGGATATTGCGAAGTGTATTTAAAGAGAATAAGATATGCAAACCACTACTGCCTCAAGGCTGGGCCTCGAGCTGGCTGGAATCCGAGGGTCTCGAGGTCTAGCTAGGGCAATTAGCGATGAATAATTGATGAATAACAACAATATTGAAGGCCTTGAAGATAACCTTTAGCGGTTAATAATGGTCAATAAATGAAGAACAATGAATGAACACAATAAATGAGCAATAAATGAACAAGTGATAAATCTGTATAGTAATTGTTGAGCACGTTTAGGCAACAAAAGCAGAGACTGTTCTATTTTATTCAATATTCATGTGTGTTACAAAATGATAAGGGTCCCTTTTATATATGAGGAGGTAATCCCAATATAGTATATGTCTAATGATAATGAGGAAATGCTATTGGTACAGCTGTATAATGGCTTAGTACGGATTTGTACTATTCTTGCAAACATGGTTAGTTCTAACCACGTGTACTTGGGAGCTCTCCCGCCTTTCCATGACGATTATCGATTTATACTGTTCCGAGAGTGACCATAGTGAGCCTTCAATGTGCTACCTTGAGGGATGCACCTCGGGGTCACACTTCACATTCTGCTTTGAGATTCTAGAGGTTGGACGTGGAGTGACATAGTAGCCCCAAATACGAACTCCCCGATTTTGGCCGTATACAGTTTCATCTTGAAGTATAAATCTTCAATATCTTGCTATTCGTTCGTATGAGATGTTGTGAACTCGATATAAGTTGGGTATTAGCAGCTTGTGATGATGTCGCACATGCGGTATGAGATGTTTTCTTGTGATTTGAGGGTAGGCCATTCTAAAGGACTTGTGGCCAGGTATGGACTACGGCTTCGGCTCAGGGGACTCAATTAATTGAGCATGTGATTTTGGATTCTTATGTTTGGTTCAATCCCTAGAAATGGGGCGATGGCATAAAGAGAAATAAGATAGCCATATTTTCACAGTTAGTTGCTCTGGAATTTAGTGGGTGCTACTACAGCCTTGAAATAAAATGGAGAAGATTATTCTAAAGTGAAGTGGGAGAGTTAACGAGGTAGATTTTTAATATGTGTTATATGTCTAAGGAATACACTTAGAAGGTTTGGATGTGATGAAAAGGATTTGCTAGAGTTGAAAAGGGGATATGGATGCTTGATTATCAACTCAGTGTGTAGTACAATATTAAGGTATGGATGTATTGATGGACCTTTCAGTTGTTCATTAGTGGAATGAAACAGATTCTTATAGCATATGGACGAGTGTAGACTCTAAAGGATCAATTGATTACATAGAGGTTGTAACCATGGTAAGATCAAATAAAGAGGTTGCATTGGGACTAAACATGTGGGTTATCTCTTGTGAGAAGTTTGAGGTTGTATGACTTCTTATGAGGTTCTTATGAAGAGATTTCTTTTTATCCAGTGGAATGTATGTGTTACGACAAGAGTTTGGATTGCTTGAGGAAGATTACATGTCACAACCCAAAACAACCCATGGGGTCGTGATGGTGCCTTACATCGCTCGCTAGGCAAGCCAACACAAGACAATAAATATGAAAGAAATGAAACTAACGCTCAATAACAAAATGATAACATAAAACAACCATCAGAAGCATACAAAATAAGTCTAAGGATCATCACTAACATTCAACCATCCCAAGACATGGAGTCACGAGTACATGAGTTGCTAGAGTTTACTAAATACATTATCATGAAAAAATACAATATTGTCTGGTAAAAGAAACAGTATAGAGGAAATAGAAAGATGACTCTAACGCATGTGAATGGTGTGTAGCTCTACCTTGAATCACTTATCTGGCATCCGCTAAGAACCTCTCAGGACTCTACTATTACCAATGTTTGAATCTGCACAAGAAGTGCAGAAGTGTAGTATGAGTACAACCGACCCAATGTATTCCGTAAGTACTGAGCCTAGTGATGAGGCTAAGATAAGACACCTACATATAAGCCTATACAGTTAAGTAACGAGAAATAAAGAGAGGACAAATAAAATATCAACTATAATAATAGAGTAACAACATGTGAGAGAGTTGATAAGTACATGAGTAAAGAGATGTAAAATGAGAAAGTTAATGTAACGACCCGGTCGGTCCTTTTATGAATTTTAGCCTCGTTCCCCTATTTGATGCTACCTATATGTGTAATTATTATTATTGACTTACGGGTATGGTTCATTTGATTCCGAAAGGTTTTGGATTGAATTGGAACACTTAGTTCTTAGTTTTTGAAACATAAGTTGGAAGTGTTGACCAAGTTTGATTTTTTTTTATTTGACCACGGATAAGAGTTTTAATAGTTTCTTAGATCCAGATGGTGATTTTGTACTTAGTTGTATGTCCAGATTTGGAGGTTCCTAGGTTAAAATTGGCTCTAATTGGCGAAAGTTGGAAGTTTGAAGGTTTAGAAGTTTATAGGTTTGACCCATAGTTGACATTGTGGTTATCAATTTCCATTTGGGATTTCGAGCCTTCTAATAGCTTCGTATGGTGATTTATGACTTGTGTATAAAAATTGAGGTCATTCCAGTTATTTAGGCATGTTCGATGTAAGTTTGGAATTCAAAAAATTGAAATAGTTTATTAAGCTTGAATTGGTAAGCGATTTGTCGTTTGATGTTATTTTGTGTGATTTAAGGCCTCGAGTAGGTCCGTGTTATGTTTTGGGATTGGTTGGTGTGATAGAACGGGGTCTTAGGGGCCTCGAGTGTGTTTCAGATGGGTTTCGAACCATATCTCTCATGTTTGGAGTTGTTGGTTTTCTGGTGTTTATCGATATTGTAGATGAGGTATCGCGACAGTGAAGTGTTTTTGGTGGTTGGCAATCATTTCTTCTTCATTTGTGATGGGCGTGATGCATTCGCAGAGAATGGTGGGTCGTGGCCTCCATACTTTTACATTATTGTCATGTCCTTGTGCACTTTGTTGTTAAGCTTTGAGCTTATATCTTGATAAAACTTTGGGTATTGTTGTTTTGTAATATTGTGGCATATGTGGACATATTGTGCAGGTTGATTGATGTTGTCACACCTTCTTTTTCCTACACCCCCGAGAAGGAGTGTATAAGGGAGTTTTTCCAATTAAAGGACAATCGAAACGGGATTCGTTTATTTAAAGATTCAGAGTCGCCACTTGGGATAATTTATGGTGTCCCAAGTCACCAGTTCGAATCCCAAATCGAGGAAAAGATTGACTCTATATTATAGCCTACGAACCAGAAATCCGGGTAAGGAATTCTGTTAACTCGGGAGAAGGTGTTAGGCACTCCCGAATTCCGTGGTTCTAGCACGGTCGCTTAACAATTTATACTTCGCCTAATTATCTGACTTATTACACGTTTTAAACTTATTGTGTATTTTTAGCTTTTATAACCGCTTTTAGCTTGATTATTTGTAATTATAGAACTGTCTTGAAACGAATCACGCGTACGTATATTCGTTTTATTTTTGCATGTAAGGAATCATGTCACGCGTACGTGTACATAATTAATAACACTTTTGGCGCGTCAAAATCATGTCACGCGAACGTGTCCACGATTAATAACGCTTTTGTCTATTTATTAAGAAATATTTGGTTGAAGTTGCGCGAACGCATCCCTCAAGTCACTTTTTAGAATCAAATTCGCAATTATGTTACGCGAAACGTATACGTAATCAAAACACTAGTCTAAATCGAGCCTAAAGCAAACTACGAGTGTTCATTTTTTAGAAATTGTAATCGTGTCTTGCGAACGTGTACACAATTGAATTAATAACATTTTATTATTACTAAAATTGTGTCGCCCAAAGTTGCGCGAATGCATACTTTGACTTATATTTGGAAATTATAATTACGTCATGCGAACATCAAAAATCCTAAAGATTGCCTATTTGGGTGTTGGCGGCCTAAGCATGTCCCTAGCAATAAGCAACAAAGTATAGTAATAAAATGTTTCAAATCCAAATTGTCACGCACGCTTAAATCTAATCCTTCTGTCGAAGCCTATAGTTTATAAAATATTAAAAATTGCAACTGATGGTTAATAAAGGAAAGCAAAAAGAACATTTTAACGCTTGATATGCTTCTGCTAGGATGAGAATTGCTAACTAGTGTTCAAATAGTCCTTTTAGCATTTAAAGTTGAAGAAAGAGATTAAATGTATCATTTGCTTGATTTAACAAAAAATGGCATACGAACAAAAATAAAAAATAAAAAAATACATGTACTAGTATTTTGTCTACAGACAAATCAATTCTAGAAAGGGGAAAACCTGTGTATGATGGTTTTATCTAAAGCCGCAATTCTTTTCATTTTTTAGTTTACCAACAAAGACTAACTCTTAACCCAAACAAAATCAAAATCTATATAAACACTCACAGACCATTTAAATGCAAAATTGTTGGATCAATTCTGTCCATGAGTCTTTTAACCAAGATAAAAGTTCAACCACAAATCTATATAGCTCAATATTCACTATTGTTGACATTGCTAATTTTTATTCAATATAAGATCTCATTTGAGATTTCATACAACTAAAATAAGATTAACTTCAACCATAGACTCAATTAACAATTAACAACAACAAAAAAACAATCAAATTAGATGAACAACATCAACCAAACAACTAAAATTTCATTCATAACAGTCCCAACACACAAGTATTTGAGAAGGAGTTCATCTAATCTAGAATTAAAATAACAAAAACTAAAGTTCAAGCATCTTCCTAAAATATACGGCATAAGTCATGACTGAATACAATAATATCCAGGTAATCAAACTAATTTAGACAAGAAAACACATGAACAAATCATTCAAAACAGAGGCCATTTATTCACTATCTAAATCAACTACATAGCTTCCATTTACATCTCATATGCTACTCAAATGCTGAAGCATACCTGGAAAATGAGAGGAAGTAAGAAATGTGAGATCAGTAGACAAGCAGCAGCAGTCACAGCTATGAAACAGTGTCCAGAACCAATCAAACAGTAACCAAACAGCAGAATTTAGAACAGAGCTTTCAGAACCCCCAAATTTAGACCATTTCTCAACTCAAGTGCAGAATGTAAAGCTTTTAGAGATTTTAGCTCATTAAAAAGATCAAAAGACCCACTTAATACAGAATTTGATCAATTTTTATCAAGCAAAAGTGATGGAAATCAGTGCAGTTTCAGAACTTCAGCCATTTTTGGTTTTCTGGATTTTCTATCTCTTAAAGTCTCTAAGCTCTCCTTGATCTATCTTTGTACTCTATATCTTTGTATTCTTAAGCTCTCTTTCTGTATATCCTCTCAGTCTGTTCAGCTCTTTTAAATAGACAATTAGCTTAGTTCCTTCTCCATTACCAATTCACCTTTTCATATCTTAATTGTCCACTGATTCAGTGCTTTTAATTAATTCGGTAATGCAATTTCTACCCTACCACTATTAGAAGTTTCTCAATTAGTGACCACTTGCATAAATCAGTCAATTATTATACACATTTAACCAAACTCAAGATAATCTTTAATTTAACCGACTAAGTTATTAGACGAGATATGATTTCCAGATTCTAAACAAACTGACCACACGAACCAAGAACAAATTCATCAACATTCTGAAAAAACAAACAACGAATAGAAAATAATTTATGCCAGAAGATTGGTCGAGTTTTCAATTGAAATCGACCATAGAAAAAAAAAGAGATGAGGAAAGACGAACATCAGAATAATACCAATTAAACTATAAATATAGAAAATAGGACAGAAGAACTCACCGGTCAGTAGTAACTGAAGAAAACCTTCGAATCTTCAATTTTTAAACCAAATTTTGACTTTAACTGTGTGTTCTTATCAAGAATACACAGATAAATTCAAAATTAGCTTAAATGTTTGATTAATCTTGACTTTGCAGTTTTAGGTTGAAGCTTAGATTCATTATTCGACAAGTTCTGGTTTGATGCGAAGTTAACGGATCGTGGATTAGGGAAGATGGGGTTGTGGTGGTCAAGGGGTGTTAGTTTGGGGTTGATTGGAGGTGGCGCCGCCACTGGAAGGCGAGGGTAAATGGTGGCAGCTACAAGGGTTCATAGCCTAAATCAAGATTCGAACTGTTTTAAGGGTGTTCGAAGGAAACTAACTATGGATTATGAAAGAGGAGATCAAGGGGTTCTAGGGTGTGAGTTTGGTGGCGAATGGAGTCGGCGCCGCCGGCAACAACCGGTGGAAATTAGGGTGGCAGGCCTCTAGGGTTTGGGTAATTTGAGAGAGACGAGGGTGACTGAGGGGGTGGGGTCTGTTTGGACAAATATATACTGGGGTGAAATTGGATCCAGGCCGTTCGATCAAACGATATCAATGGCTTGGATCATCTGATTAATTAGAACGACGTCGTTTGAGTGATTTAAAGACCGGATCAGTCTCAGATGAAATGGGTCGGGGTCGGGTAATGGGCAAAGCTTTGGGCCGTTCGATCAAATAAAATTGACGGCCCTGATCAAAATGTGTCCAAACGATGTCGTTTGGTTCTGGTAGGGGTGGACCGGGTAGGGAACGGGTTGGGCTGGACTGGGGATAAGGTTTGGCTGGGTAATTGTTTGTGCTATGAGATCTTTTGGCCCAGATTTGATCTCCTCTATTTTATTAACTCTTTTTTCTTTTCTTTTCTTCTTTTTCTTTCAAAAATTAAAACTAAAATCCTAATTAAATTATAAAACACCAAATTAACTTAAAAATACTAATTAACTCTAACTAATAATTATCACAAATAATTAAATGTCAAATTAAAAGAAAATCACACAATTTGACTAAAATTACAAAAATATGTTATTATTTTTTTGAATTTTCATTTTTGTAAAACACCAAACTATTAATTAATTCTAAAAAATGTAAAAATCAAATATTAAATGCCAATGCTATATTTTTGTATTTTTAATGCATTAATAAAATTAAACATGCCCACAAATATATACAAACAATCAAGAAAATCACACAATAATTCCTAAAATAACACATAATTAAAGACAAAACCTAATTTTGGGAATTATTTTGGAGTAATTCGTATGAGGCAAAAATCACGTGCTCACAGATGTTGTGTGATATATAAAGGTAGCAAGATACGCATGCGACACCATAAGAGAGGCATTTCATAGTGATGTGCATGCGGCAAGATAAGGGTGAATTATGCACACGCAGCGACATAAGGGAGGCATTTCATTATGACGCGCATGCGGTGAAATAAGGGTGGCATTATTGATGATGTTATGTGATGACTCGGGGTGTCTTTCTAGATTTTGTTTATGTGTGAAATGGGGTTGATATTTGATTTCTTACATGTTTCTTAAACACTTCCGTCTTGTATTTTAATGAGCTGTTAGTTGAATTGACGTGCTATTACAACCCCTACTTCTTTGACGATTTGTTGGCTAAAAAGAGTTTTGTACATTGAGTTGTTCACACATGCTCTACGAGAGTGTTGATATTGTTCTTCCTATATATATATATATATATATATATATATATATATATATATATATATATATATATATATATATCTGTGTGTGTGTGTGTGTGTGTTCTGTTGCTAGTTATTGATATTTTGCACAGGTTTTTGACTAGCGAGTATCATATGACTTGAAACTCGTCACTTCACTGTATTTAGTCTTGATACTTACTAGGTACCGACTGTAGTGTACGCATACTACTCTTCTGCATATTCTTTGTGTAGATCTAGGTATTTCGGATCGATAGAGAGGCATGCTTGAGTTGATTGGAGACTTCAAGGTATCCATGTTGTTCGGTTTGCAAGCCTCGAATTCACCCTCTTTACTTTATTTCTACTTTTTAAGTATTCCAAGTAGTATTGAACTTTTAGAGACTTGATATGTATTCCATGTAAAGCTTATGACTCAGTATTGCCGATTTTTAGGAAGTTGATTATTATATCCACGTTTGATTGTATTATCGCATTTTGTAGTTTTTGTTAAATTTGAAGTTGTTATATTTTGATTGATATCTTTATGTGATAGGTTTACCTAGTCTTAGAGACTTGGTGCCATCATGAACCCTATGGTAGGATTTGGATCATGACAAGTTGGTATCAGAGCTCTAGGTTTATAGGTTATACAAGTCATGATCAAGTTTAGTAGAGTTTTGTGAATCGGTATAGAGACGTCTTTACTTATCTTCGAGAGACTACCAAACTGTTAGGAAACTTCACTTTCTTTCATTCTACATCATGCAGATTTGTTTATTCCAAAGTATGAATCTTTACTCTTTTACTCACTCACATATCGTGGGACACCCTTTACCGTATCGGCTTATCAGACACCTGCGATCCCTGTTAAAGCTGCGAGAGGTCTGGGGTAAAGGCCGAGGAGGGGAACGTGCTATAGCTAAAGCACCTACCAGAGCAGTTGTTCTAGAGTCTCCAACAGCTCCAGTTGAGGATCAGGAGCCTGAGCATGTTGAGCGGGCACCTGAGCAACCTATTGCTCTGACGGGGCTCTAGGAGACCTTAGTACACTTCATGAATATGTTCGGAAGCTTGGCCTATGCAGGGTTCATTCTAGCTGCACTAGGCTACTTTGTAGGATGGAGGAGAATCTTAGAATCCTGCCACCCATACACCAGAGCAGTCGGCTCATGTTTATCAGACACCGGGTGTTATGCCGGTGCAGCTAGTAGTTGCAGTTCAGCCTGAGGTTAAGCCAATTGCGTCGGTTGAGTATCAAAAGAGATTAGAGAGGTTCTAGAAGTATCATCCTCCACATTTCAGTGGTGGGGATTATGAGAATGCATGGGATTTCTTGGATCAGTGTCATCCTATTCTACATGCTATGGGCTTGGTGGAGTCAAGTGGGTAGACCTTACTACTTTTTAGTTGATGGGGCCGGCATATAAATGGTGACAGATTTATGAGGCGAGTAGGCTAGCTAGCACGACACCACTAACTTGGTCCCAGTTCTTTTATCTCTTCCTGAGGGAGTTTATTCCATAGACCCATAAGAATGAGTTGCGTGGGGAGTTTGAGCAGCTGCACTAAGGGGGTATAACTATGTCCGAGTATGTTATGAGTTTACACAGTTATCTCCTCATGCACTTGCCTTGGTTTCCATTGGTAGAGAAGAGTCTATAGATATATTAAGGGACTCGTCTATAGCCTAAGATTTGGGATGATACGAGAGTTAGAGATTGAGACTTCACTCCATCAGGTTATGGATATTGCTAGGAGTTTGGAGTGTATCCGAGGGTAGGAGAGAGGGGATTGGGAGGCTAAGTCCTCAAGGATTTGGTGGGTTTAGTAGTTCCCGCTCTTCAGTTTCGTCCTATCGACAGAGGCTTTGTCAATTGACTAGTTCAGTTCGCACTTCAGGTTACCTGTAGCATTCTAGATAGCCAAGGACCCTAGGGCACTTATACCAGACAGTCATCTTTTAGTGCACCTTCTGTATGAGGGTCCTACAACGGTTATACCAGTCATCCGAGCCAGACTCAGTACCAACAACCATATCCATAGAGGGGTTATTTTGAGTGTGGTGAGAGATTGTCCCCTACTTCAGAGGGGTGGATCTCAAAAGGGTACTCAGGCTATGGTTTTCGCTCCAGTTGCTACTCCACCTGCACAGTTAGCTAAGAGTGGAGGACAGACGGGTAGAGGACATCCTAGAAGGGGAGGTTAGACACATCGTTATGCTTTCCCTAGTAGGACTGAGGCGGTTGCATCAGATGCTATCATTGCAAGTATTGTTTCGGTCTGTCATAGAGATGCATCAATTTTATTTGATACGGGTTCTACTTATTCGTATGGGTCATCTTATTTTCTTCATATTTGGATATGTCTCATGATTCTTTGGATACTCCTATTCATGTATCTACACCTGTCAGGATTCTATTAAGGTGGACCGTGTCTATCTCTCTTGTTTGGTCACTATTAGGGGCTATGAGACTATGGTTAATCTTCTACTGCTTAATATGGTGGATCTTGGGCATGGTTTAGTTATCTACGTATCATGCTATTCTTGATTATCATGTTAAGACCGTGATGTTGGCTATACTGGGGTTACTGATGTTGGAGTAGAGAGGTTCCTTGGGTCATGTTCCTAGTAGAGTGATGACTTTTTTGAAGGCTCGGCAGATGGTTGAGAATGGGTATTTGTCATACTTAGCCTTTGTGAGGGATGTTAGTACTGATACTCCTACCATCAAGTTATTTCCGGTAGTGAGGGGGTTTTTAGATGTGTTTTCAGCTGATCTACCGTACATTTCACTTGATAGGGATATTGACATTGGTATTTACTTGGTGGAGGGCACTCAGCCCATATCTATTTTACCCTACTACAAGGCTCCAGCATTGTTGAAGGAAGTAAAGGAATAGCTTCAAGAATTGCTAAATAAAGGTTTTATCAGATCGAGTGTTTCACCTTGTGGTGCTCCGATTCTATTTGTGAAGAAGAAAGATGGTTCCATGAGAATGTGCATTAACTACAGGCAACTGAACAAGGTTATTATCAAGAAAAAGTATCCACTGTCGCATATTGATGATTTATTTGATCAGCTTCGGGGTGCTAGGGTATTCTCGAAAATTGATTTGAGATTGGGGTACCATCAGTTGGAGATTAGACTTTAGATATTCTTAAAACGGCCTTCAGGTCTGGTTATGGGCATTATGAGTTCTTGGTGATGTCTTTTGGGCTGACCAATGCCCCAACAACTTTCATACACTTGATGCACAACGTGTTTTAGCCTTATCTGGATACCTTAGACATTTGTTTATTAATGATATATTGGTGTATTCTCGCAACTGAGATGAGAATGAGAAGAACTTGAGGATCATCCTCAGACATTGAAGGAGAAGAATCTATATGTTAGTGTTAGATTCAGTGGCATTCTTGGGTCATGTGGTGTCTAGTGAGGGGATTAAGGTGAATCCAAAGAATATTGAGGCAATTCATAGTTGACCCAGACCTTCTACCCATATTGAGATCCGAACTTTTCTAAGTTTGATTGGGTATTATCGCCAGTTAGTGGAGGGTTTTTCATCTATCATAACCCCTTTGACTAAGTTGATGCAAAAGGGGTGCCCAATTAAGGTAGTCTAACATGTGTGAGGAGAGCTTTTAGAAGCACAAGATCGCCTTGACTATAACTCCAGTTCTGGTTTGACCTTTAGCATCGAGTTCATATATAGTCTACTGTGATGCTTCAAGGTTGGCATTAGGTGTGTATTGATGTTGGATAGTAGGGTGATTGGTTATTCTTCGTGTCAGTTAAAGCATGAGAAGAACTACCTAGTGCATTGATGTAGGATGGTAGGGTGATTGGTTATGCTTCAGGGTTGGCATTAGGTGTGTATTGATGTATGATGGAAGGGTGATTGGTTATGCTTCGGTCAGTTGAAGCCGCATGAGAAGAACTACCCAGTGCATGATTTGGAGTTAGCAGCCATTGTTCACGCATTTAAGATTTGGTGGCACTAGCTTTATGGTGTGTCTTGTGAAGTATACACGGATCACCGGAGTCTTCAGCACCTATTCTGGAAAAAGGACTTGAACTTGAGGCAACGGAGGTGGTTAGAGTTACTAAAGGAATATGATATCACCATTATTTATCATCCCAGAAATGCCAATGTGGTGGTCGACGCTTTGAGTAGGATGGCGGAGGGCATGGGGAGTCTTGCTTTTATCCCTACTGGGGAGATACTGTTAGCTTTGGATGTGCAGACTTTGGCCAACAGGTTCATGAGGTTGGATATTTCGGAGCCTAGCAGGGTTCTTTCTTGTGTTGTATCGCGGTCATCCTTGTTTGACCGCATCCAGGAGCGTTAGTATAATGATCCCCAAATTCTTGCCATTAAGGACATGGTGATGCCAAGGAGATGAACATTGGTGATAATGGGTTATTGAGGTTTTAGGTCTGGATTTGCGTGCCTAATGTGGATGGGTTGCGGGAGCTAATTCTTGAGATGGCCCATAGTTCGCGGTATTCCATTCATCTGGGTGCCGCAAAGATGTACCATGATTTGAAGCAGCATTACTGGTGGAGAAGTATTAAGAAAGATATTGTAGAGTATGTGACACGGTGTTTGAACTATCAACAAGTTAAATATGTGCATCAGAGACCGGATGGTTTGCTCTAGAGGCTAGATGTACTGGATTGGAAGTGGGAGCGTATCACTACGGATTTTATAGTTGGGCTGCCACGGACCTCAAGGAGTTTGATGTTGTGTGGGTTATTATGGATAGACTGATCAAGTCTGCACAATTCATCCCAGTCATGGCCACCTGCACCTCTGAGCAGGTGGATCAGATTTATCTAGAGAGATCGTTCGTATATGGTGTGCCTGTGTCTATTATCTCGGATCGAGGCGCTCAGTTTATATTACATTTTTGAAGAGCCAAGCAGCATGAATTAGGCACATAGGTTTAGATAAGTACGGTATTTCATCCACAGACGAACGGGCAGTATGAGTGTATTATTCAGATCTTAGAGGATATGTTGCGAGCCTATGTCATTGATTTGAGGGGTCAGTGGGATCATTTTCTACCGCTAGAAGAGTTTGCCTACAAAAATAGCTATCAGTAGAGCATCCGGATGGCTCCATATGAGGCATTATATAGGAGGCGATGTCGTTCTCTAATTGGTTGGTTCGAGTCCGGTGAGGTTAAATTTTAGGCACTGATTTGGTTCGTGATGCTTTGGAGAAGGTGAAATTGATTCAGAAGCGGCTTCATACAGCGCAATCCAGGTAAAAGAGTTATGATGATAGGAAGGCTCGTGATGTGGCATTCATGGTAGGTGATAGGGTTCTACTCAGAGTTTCGCCCATGAAGGGTATGATGAGGTTGGGGAAGAAGGTCAAGTTGATCCCTCGGTATATTGGTCATTTTGTTGTTCTAAATAGAGTTAGTCAAGTGGCCTACAGACTTTCTTTGCCACCCAGCTTATCGCGGGTTTATCTGGTGTTCCATGTTTCCATGATCTGGAAGTACTATGAGGATTATCACATGTTTTGGACTTCAGCCCGGTGCAGCTTGATGAGAATTTGACTTATGAGGAAGATTCGGTAACTATTCTAGATCAGCATGTTCGAATGTTGAGATCTAAGGATATTTCTTCTGTGATAGTGTGTTGGAGAGGTCAGCCAACTAAGGAGACTAATGAGATGTCTATCATGAGAAGTAGATATTCGCATCTTTTTACCAGTTCAGGTACATTTCTATGTCCGTTAGAGGATAAACATCTTTTTTAGAGGTGTATAATCTAACGACCCGATAGATTGTTTTGAGTTCTAGCTCCCCTTTTTATGATTTGAGACCTTTTATAGAGCTACTCTTCATTTTACTTTGGCGTCAAAGAAGTGTTTTCTGGAGATGCAAAAGCATAATAAGCAGCAAATTAATTTAATTCAAAAAGAATGAAACACAATTTAACAAGGAAGAAAAACACAATTTCTATTTCAGTTTTTATTCCATGAGTGTTGTGACATGTATAATAATGTATAACTTTGTACAAACTTATATATGTAATGAATAATAATGTATATTAGTATTTTACCGTAATGAACCGATAGGTCATTTTGAGTTTTGGATTTCCATGCTTAAATTGATGATTTATGGCTTTTGTCTATGGTTTGTTTTGATATTCGGAAATGTTAAACGTGTTCTTACAAAGTAAATTTAATTTTTGAACCCTAAGTTGTTAAAGTTGACCATAGTCAACAATCTTGGTAAATAACCTTGGATCGGTATTCTGACAATTTTGGTAGGTTCATATGATGATTTTGGACTTGTACGCATGTTTGTTGGGGTCTCGGGTGACCCAACGCCATTTCGACAATTATTGTAGAAGTCAGAAAAATGAGTTATGAACTTTGAAATCTTTGAGTTTTGATGATTGATTCTTGATTTTAGATATTATTTTAATATTTTAAGCTTACTAGTGAATTCGTATGAGGTTTATATACTTGTATAGATGTTTAGAAAAGGCCCGAGGGAATGGGAAGGCTAGCTTCGCAGGGATCGCATTTGCGACCCTCGCAATTGTGAGGTTGGGGTCGCATTTGGAACTTCTGAGTATCTAAGGCCACTTTGCATTTGCGACCATGAGGTTCGCAATTGCGGCATCTGCAGCTGGGTCAAAATAGGGGATTTCGGGATTAGCTCATTTTGTTCCATTTTTTGAGATCTAGACTTTACCTAGAGGTGATTTTGGAGAGCAATTTCTTCCCAACTTCAAGGGTTAGTAACATTAACTTAATTTTTATTAATTCTCAATACTTTTCATAGATTTTCATCCATAGATCTAGATTTTAATCGAGTAGAAATAGGGTTTTTGGGTAGAAACTTAGGATTTGATACTATAGAGATTTAGACCTTGATTTGAGGTCGGATCTTGAAACAAAATACATATTTGGACTCGGGGATTAATAGGTAATCGAGATTTGATCTTGATTTCAAATTCAACCAAGTGGGCTCGGGTTGACTTTTTGTTGACTTTTTAAAATATGTTAAAGATTGAACATTTTTGATACTAGGATAATTTCTAAATCTTGTTTTACTTATTTGAGTATTAATTGGCGAGATTCGAGCTGTTTGGAGGCTTGTGCTGAAGGAAAGGCAGTATTGAATGGTTGATTTGTGCTGGAAATAGGCAAGTGTCTTAGTTAACCTTGATTTGTGGGAATTGGGATGTAATTGTATCTATTTGATATGTGTTGTATGTGTTAAGAGCAGTGTATATGCAAGGTGATGAGTGTATATGTATTTTTTATTGGTTAAGCGTGCGGACAGAACTAGATTTATTTATGTCTTGTTTCTTTCTGTATTATGTATTTCATGCTCTAGATAAATTGTGAAACTCTTTCATTGTTCTTAATCATGTTAATGGCTATGTTGAGCTTGTTGAGATACTAGGCATTAAGATTATTGAAACGTTGTCTTGGCTTTTGGAGCAAAAGTGATGTCTATTTTTCATGTGGCGAGTCATGTTCAATCACTCTTCTTAATATTGTTTGTGCTTCCCACTTTGCTTGATAATGCTTTACATGTTTATGCTTGATGAGGAAGAGTAATTTCTCGAAGTGTGTTTCCGTGCTTGTGAGGAAGGGTTTTATGCACAAAGGGTGTTTTTGTGCTTCTTTGCATTATTACTATTACACGAAAGGTATATTCATGCTTGTGAAGAAGAGTGAATATGCACAAAGATTGTTTCCGTGTTTGTGGGATGAGAGTAAAAACAAGAAAGATGATTCCATGCCATTTGATTAATATCTTTTATTCTTTGCTTTTATTATGCAAATTGAGGACTTGACTATATTGTTTCATGGTTGCTTTGTCAATTTCATGGACTTGAGTTGTTGTGAAAGTCTTGTTTGGGTTATTTGTGAAACTATAGTATTTATTTTCCTTGCTTTGAGACCTTGAATAACTTAAATTGATGATTTATGACTTGTGTGCATGGTCCGTTTTGATTTTCGGAAAGGTTAAATGTGTTTTTACGAAGAAAACTTGATTTTTGGACCCTAAGTTATTAGAGTTGAACACGGTCAACAATCTTGGTGAACAACCTTGGATCGGTATTTTGACGGTTCCAGTAGGTTCGTATGATGGTTTTGAACTTGTACGCATGTTTGGCTGGTTTCTTGGGTGACCCGAGCCCGTTTCAGCGCTTATTGTGGAAGTTAAAAAAAATGAGTTTGTGAACTTTGAAATCTTTGAGTTTTAATGCTTGATTCTTGATTGCAGATGTTATTTTGATGTTTTGAGATTATGAGCGAGTTAGTACGAGGTTTACATATTTGTGTGATGTTTGTAATGGGGCCAGCGAGGCTCGAGTGAGTTTCAAATTGGTTTCAGACTGATTTTGTAGAGTTTGAGATTACTGGTGTTGTAGTCATCGCATTTGCGAATAGCAACTCGCATTTGCGATGGGGAATGGGAAGGCAGCTTTGCGATTTTGCGATGGGGGAAGCTGGGATTGTAATTGCGGCCCTCACAATCCAAGTTACTACAAGATTTTTCAATAATTTAGCTTCACACAAATAATAACATTAGTAAAATTTAATTAAAAGGATAAGGCTCATGGCTTCCTCTTATTGCTTGAGCCAATTCTGACATGTAACTCAAATCTACTCCAAATCAGTTTAAATTTAAGTTTTGAACTCCTCTTGATGTTTTCAATCGATTGGAACAACATCCAATCCAAATAACTAAAGAACTTGCAAAGCGCAATATGTAAAATCGAAGCTTCGAATGGTTCAATGGTGGACTTCTATTATTTAAGTTTTCAATCAAAAATATTTGGGAAAAAAATCTTATACACAAAGTGAGGCAGTAAAAATTTAGACAAGAATTGACAATTACCCCGTGAATTCTTGAAGCTTTAAAAGCTTTATGGTGAAGATTAAAGTTAATGAAGTGTATTGTATAATTTGCATGAGAGTTTTTTAAATGGTGGAATCTCGGGTGGCAAGTGAGCAAAGTGCAAAGGCTTTCCAATGAAATAGACGAGGCAACAACTATTGTTTAGGGATTTGGAGATAAGGCGAGCAAAGGCTTTCCAATGGAATAAGAGATGGAAAAAAAATTGGGAGAAATTCAAAAATAGTCAGATTTACAAGTGGTCATTCAAAAATGGTCACAGTTTCAAATCGAAATTTACCTACTATTCAAAATTCGAAAAAATACTCCAGTGAAATTCCAGTATATTATACTGGAACTTTCCGCGTGTTGGAGTTCCAGCATAATATGCTGGAAGTTCATACACAAGTGCACCGATCTCCAGTATATTATGCTGGAACTTTCCGTGTTACAGCAAAATAGTGGTTATTTTTCAATGGCTTTGCAAACACTGACTATTTTTGAATGGCCAGTCTGAAAACTGGCTAGCCCGTGCTATTTTTACAAAAATAAATATGTTATATAAAAATGGTCCAAATCGAGTAAAAGGGTAAAATATGGGCCTAATTTGACAGGAAATATTGCCCCAACTGATAGAGAAAGTAATTTTTTACTTATTGTACAATGACATAATTAAATAGTATATTCTTTTTTTTTATAATATTACCAACTACACACCTTTTCTTTTCGGGGGTCCTATTACCCCCACTCCCCCCTAAACTATTTTAAAGTGTAATAAACACCACCCTAAGTGCTGACAGGGGCAAGTGAAGTTACAAAAATAATTTTAAAATTAATTAACAAGTACAAGTGTCATCTTTTGATTGGACATTTTATAATTAATTAGTCTCTTTCGTCTTCTAAACCTCTTCTCGCACGAGCAAGTGGGACATCATTTCAACGGAAAAATGCCGGAGCGACAATCCAATACAACATAAAATCAACCCAGAAACAAAAATTAGATATGTTTAACAACAGAAACAGTCACGACCCTAAACCCGGACCCAGTCGTGATGGCATCTCTCGTGAAGACAAGGCTAGCCGACACTTTCCCATTTCAATCTTAAGCAATTAAAATAATAAGTATTAAGTCTTAAACATGATAAAATCCCAAAATAAGCAGTGAACAGTACAATTTGCGGAAGTAAAAACCAACACAGCCAGACATCGGGGTGTCACCAGTCATGAGCATCTATCACTATACTACAAGTCTGAAGAGTCTACATAGTCTAATACAGAGCTAAAACAAAGAAAATAAGATAAGGGAAGAAGCTCTGGTCTGCGAACACCAGCAGCTACCTAGAGGATCTCCGAATCCTCCTGAGCTGGAAGGATCAACACTCGCTAGCAGGACTTGAAGCGCCTGAATCTGCACACAGGGTGCAGGGAGTAAAGTGAGTGCTCCAACTCAGTGAGTAATAATAATAAATGCAGCCTGAGTAATAAGAAATCACGTAAAGCACATTACAGGCTATAAGGAAGCAGTAAAAGCCAGTAAAAGTAATGAAATAGTGAAAGTATGCAAAGTCACTTTAGTTCAGTTTAAGCTTCTTAAAATGCCTTTTTAAACAGTTAAGCAAGTAAAAGACAGGTAGCTAGAAAAGGTAAACACATAAAGAACCGCCCCTCGGGCACAATACCAACAGAATCAGCCCCTCGGGCAACACATGGAACAATACCAGCCCCTCGAGCTCTATCTCATATCACAATGGGTACCCGCACTCACTGGGGGTGTGCAGACTCCTGGAGGGTCCCCTTAAGGCCCAAGTGCAATAATAAATCATCTCGTGGCATAATCAAATAGGCTCTCGGCCTCGTATCAACAAGCCACCTCGTGGCGTACAAATCTCAGGCCCTCGGCCTCATAATCATAATCAGGTGTTTCCTCGCAACATAGGCCCTCGACCTTACTCAATCAAAATTCTCACAAGTCACTCGTGAAACAGTAAAACATGAGGCTCAGACCAAGCTATCATTTAAAATATCATTTTTAGTGTTAAAGCAGAATAGATATGGCTCAGTTATGAAAACAATAGAATATAGCATGACTGAGTACAAGTATCAAGTCAAAACGGTGAGAAAATATCAGTGAAAATCCCCTAAGGGTTCAAATAATTGGCACAAGGCCCAAATATGACATTCAGCCCAGAACATGATGATAACAAACAGTTTATAATCAAATACGTTGTAAAACAATCATTCAGGGTGGACTAAGTCACAATCCTCAATAGTGCACGACATCACGCTCGTCATCTAGCGTGTGTGTCACCTCAATATAGTACAATGATGTGCAAATTTGGGGTTTCATACCCTCAAGACGACATTTACAATCATTACTCACGTCAATCCGGTCCAAACTCTATCTCGCAATGCCTTTGACCCTCGAATAGGCCTCAACTCGCGTCGAATCTATCCAAAATTAGAATCACGGCGTCAAAATATGTTAAGGGAACAAAGCCCATGTGAAAATATTCAATTTACAATATAAATCCCGAATTGCCAAAACCCGACCCCTGGCCCACGTCTCGAAATTTGATAAAATTCACATCAATAGATTTTTTATCCCTCCACGAGTTCATACAAATCAAAAATACCAAAATCCGCCCACAAATGGTCCCTCAAATCCTCACGTCTAGGTCTCCAATACCACGCCCTAATTTCCCCAATTTTAAACCCCTTAAATTCCATTAATTACAGCTCTAATCCATGAAATAATGCTATAGGAACGAGTTTTTGGTCCAAAATCCTTACCTCACTGAAACCCCCTTGAAATCATTCTTCAAATCGCCCAAAAAGCTCCAAAAGCCGACTTAGAAATGGTGGAATAGCTCAAAAATCGTGAAGGAATGAATCGATATGTTCTGGCCCAGGGATTTCGCATCTGCGGCCAAAATCTCGCTTCTGCAGTACCGCTTTTGTGGTCCTTGAACCGCTTCTGCGGTTTTCACTTAAACCACTCAGACTCTACATCTGCGATGCCTAACCCGCACTTATGCCATCGCAGGTGCGGTTCTTCTACCGCTTTTGCGGTTCCTGCCGACTTCACCATCTTCCGCTTCTACGACTCTTTTCCGCATCTGCGGGGGTCGCAACTGTGGCCTCCCAACCGTAGATGCAGTTATGACAGTAGATTCCAACTTCACCTGCCATTCCAAACTTCCATTCTTTCTGTCAACTATCCGAAATCACCTCGAGGCCCCCGGGACCTTAACCAAAAGCACAAACAAGTCACATACCACCATCCAAACCTGTACCAATCTTCAAAACACCTCAAACAACATCGAATCAACCAAAACACGTCGGATTCAAGCCTAAGTTTCCAAAATCTTCCGAATAACGCTTTTGATCAAAAAGTATACCAAACAATGTCCGAATGACCTGAAATTTTGCACACACATCCCAAATGACCCAATGGAACTATCTCGGAATTCCATTCCGACCCCTATATCAAAATATCACCTACCAATTGAAAAATGTCAAAAATCTAATTCCGCCAATTCAAGCCTAAATCTACTCCAGACCTCCAAAACACATTCCGATCACGCTTCTAAGTCCCAAATCACCTCTCGAAGCTATTTGGACCATCGGAATTCACATCCGAGCCCTCTAACACATAAGTCAATATCCGGTTGACTTTTCCAACTTAAGCTTTCTCAAAAGAGACTAAGTGTCTCAAACCTTACCAAATCCTTTCCGAACCCGAGTCAACCAACCCGATCACATATAAAACCGATAGATAAGGCAATAAGAAGCAGAAATGGGGGAAACGGAGTGGTAACTCATGAGACAACTGGTCAGGTCGTCACATCCTCCCCCTCTTAAACAAACGTCCATCCTCGAACGAGTCAAGAAACATACCTGAAGCTTCAAACAGGTGAGGATATCTTCTTCGCATCTCCCGCTCGGTCTCCTAGGTAGCCTCATCTACGGGCCGACCTCTCCACTGCACTTTCACTAAAGCTATATCCTTTGATCTCAACTTTCGAACCTGACACTCCAAAATAGTTGTTGGCTCCACAACATAAGTCAAATCACCATCCAACTGAACTGTGCTAAAATCCAGAACATGAGACGGATCCCCAATATACTTCCGGAGCATAGAAATAAGAAATACCGGATGCACACTCGACAAGCTGGGTGGCACAGCAAGCTCATAAGCCACTTCCCCAATCCTCCGAAGTACCTCAAAATGCCCAATGAACCGAGGACTCAATTTACCCTTCCTCTCAAGCCTCATAACACCTTTGGGTAAAACCTTCAACAGAACCTTCTCACCAACCATGTAGGACACATCCCGAACCTTCGTGTCAGCATAACTCTTTTGTCTCGACTGCACTGTTTGAAGCCTCTCATGAATCACCTTCACCATTTCTAAAGCATCCTGCACCAAGTTTGTCCCCAATCGCCTAGCCTCCCTCGGCTCGAACCAACCAACTGGAGATCTACACCGCCTCCCATACAAAGCCTCATATAGAGCCATCTGAATACTCTACTGGTAGTTGTTGTTATAACAAACTCTGCAAGCGGTAGAAATTGATCCCATGACCCTCCGAAATCAATGACACAGGCACGCAACATGTCCTCTAATATCTAAATAGTGTGCTTAGACTGCCTCTCCATTTGAGGGTGAAAATCTTTGCTCAACTCAACCTGAGTACCCAATTCTCGCTGCACAGACCTCCAAAACTGTGAAGTAAACTGAGTGCCCCTATCTGAGATGATGGAAACTGGGACTCCATGCAAACGAACAATCTCCCGAATATAGATCTCTGCCAACCGCTCTGAAGAATAGGTAGTACACACAGGAATAAAGTGCGCGGACTTGGTCAGCCGATCCACAATCACCCAATTAACATCGAACTTCCTCAAGGTCCGTGGGAGTCCAACTGCAAAGTCCATAGTGATAAACTCCCACTTCCACTCTGGAATATCCATCTACTGAAGCAAGCTACCCGGTATCTAATGCTCATATTTTACCTGCTGACAATTGAGACACCGAGCTACAAATCCCACAATGTCCTTCTTCATTCTTCTCCACCAATAATGTTGTCTTAGATTCTGATACATCTTCGCGGCACCCAGATGAATGGAATACCATGAGCTATGGGCCTTCTCAAGAATCAACTCCTGAAGCCCATCTACATTGGGCACACATATCCGGCCCTGCATCCTCAACACCCCATCATCACGAATGGTCACATCTCTGGCATCATCATGCTGAACTCTGTCCTTAAGGACAAGCAAATACGGATCATCATACTAGCACTCCCTGATGCGATCATATAAGGAAGACCGAGAAATCACACAAGCCAATACCCGACTGGGCTCCGAAATATCTAACCTCATAAACTGATTGGCCAAGGCCTGAGCATAAACTGCAAGAGGTCTCTCCCCAACTGGAATATATGCCAAACTCCCCATACTCACCGTCTTTCGGCTCAAAGCATCGGCCACCACATTGGCCTTCCCCGGATGGTACAATATAGTAATATCATAATCCTTTAGCAACTCCAACCACCTCTATTGCCTCAAATTAATATCCTTCTTCTTGAACAAGTGCTAGAAACTACGATGATCAGTAAACACCTCACAAGACACACCATACAAGTAATGCCTCCAAATCTTCAACGCGTGAACTATGGCAGCCAACTCCAAATCATGAACGGGGTAGTTCTTCTCATGGGGCTTCAATTGACGAGAAGCATAAGCAATAACTCTACCCTCCTGCATCAATACAAACCCAATACCAACTCTCAAAGCATCACAATACACGGTATATGAACCTGACACTGATGGAAAAACTAACATTGGAGTCGTGGTTAAGGCTGTCTTGATCTTCTGAAAGCTCTTGTCACACTCATCTAACCATACAAATGAAACACCCTTCTGAGTCAACTTGGTCTAGGGCTATGCGATGGATGAAAACACCTAAACAAACCGACGATAATAGCCTGCCAAACCAAGAAAGCTACGAATCTCTGTGGCTGAAGACGGTCTGGGAAAACTCTGAACTGCCTCTATCTTCTTCGAATCAACCTGAATACCCTCGTTGGACACCATGTGCCCCAAGAAAGCCACTGAACTGATCCAAAACTCACTTTTGGAGAACTTTGCATAAAGTTTCTCCTCCCTCAATCTCTGGAACACAACTCTCAAATGTGAGGCAAAGGATACTTGTTATTAACTGTTACTTTGTTCAACTGCCTATAATCAATGCACATCCTCACTGTGCCATCCTTCTTCTTCACAAATAGAACCGGCGCACCCCAAGGTGACACACTAGGCAGAATGAACCCCTTTTCACGGAGTTCCTGAAGCTGCTCCTTTAACTCTTTCAACTCCGCTGGTGCCATACAATATGGTGGAATAGAAATGCGTTGAGTTCCCGGCACCAGGTCAATACCAAAATCAATATCCCTATCCGGTGTCATGCCCGGCAGGTCTGTAGGAAACACATCGAAAAAATCCCTCACAATTAATAATGGGAGTCTCTGCACTAACATCCCTCACAAAGGCTAGATACGAAAGACAACCCTTCCCAACCATACGCTGGGCCTTCAGAAATGAAATTACCCTACTGGGAACATAATCAGTCATACCTCGCCACTCAATCTGTGGCACACCCAGTATAGCCAATGTGACTGTCTTGGCATGACAGTCCAGAATAGCACAACACGGAGAGAGTCAATCCATGCCCAAAATGACATCGAAATCCACCATACACAATAATAAAAGATCCACTTGGGTCTCCAAACCCCCAATAGTCACAACACACAACTTGTACACATGGTCTACAACAACAGTATCTCCCACCGGGGTAGATACATGAACAGGTGAAACAAGAGACTCACGGGACGTATCCAAATAACGAGCAAAGTATGATGACACATAAGAATAGGTGGAACTGGGATCAAATAATACAGAAGCATCTATGTGGCAGACTGAGACAATACCTGTAATAACAGCATTGGAAGCAATAACATCGGGTCTAGCTAGAAGTGCATACAAACGGGCCTGACCGCCACCTGATCGACCTACCCCTCTAGGGCGACCCCTAGCTGACTGACCTCCAACCCTAGCTGGTTGGGTGGGTGGTGATGAAGTAGCTGGCGCTGAAGCTGATGGCTGACTCCTCTACTGAGATGAACCCACAAAACGACGAGGACACTGCCTCCACATATGACCCATCTCTCCACACTCATAGCAACTCCCGGGTGCTGGAGAAGGGGACTGAAGGGAACCCCTAGCACTGGAATAACTAGCAGCTGTACCTAACATAGAAGAGCCCTAAACTGATGGAGCACGGGACGAACTCTGAGCTGGAAGGGCACTAAGTGATGACTGGCCCTGATGAGAACTGTGAGAACCATGACCCGATGACACCCCATGATAACCTGGGCGAGCTAGCTGAGCATGCCTGAATGGCGGCCTCTGCCATGCTGAAACTTACCTCTAGAAGGAGCACCACTATAGCTACCAGATCTTCGAGGCCTCTTGTCATCCCTCTCCTCTCGCACCTAGCGACAAACAGACTCAATCTCACGAGCAATGTCTACAACCTCCTCGAAATTAGCACCAGTCACCCTCTCCCTGGTCATGAGAATACGAAGTTGATAAGTGAGTCCATCAACAAACCTCCTAATTCTCTCTCTATCTATTGGAACCAACCAGATCGTATGGCGAGCTAACTCAGAGAACCTCATCTCATACTGCGTCACAGTCATCTCTCCTTGACGCAACCACTCAAACTGCCTGCACAGCTCCTCTCTGCGAGACTACGGCACATACCTCTCCAGAAAGAGAACCGGAGAACTGCTGCCAGGTAAGAAGTGATGCACCAATAGGCCTATGCCTCTCAAAGGTCTCCCACCAAGTGAAGGCAGCTCCAGAAAACTGATAAGTAATGAAAGCAACCCCACTGGTACCCGCTATACGAAGCATCCTCTAACACTTATCCAAGAAACATTGGGCATCCTCACCCTCTGCACCACTGAAATTCGGAGGTTGAAGTTTACTAAACCTCTCCAACCTACGTTGCTCGTCCTCCGGCATGGTAGGAACTACAAAGTCCTGAGCAACTGCAACCGGTTGGGCTGGATGTGCCCCCGATGTCTGAAGTCCTCGCACGACCTGCTCAAATGTGCGAGCGGCGAGAGTCTGATTGCCTCCCCCGGCTTGAGAAGTAGCTGCAGCTGTAGTGACTAAAACTGCCTGAGCTAGGCTAGTGCATACTAATAGCATCTGAGCCAAGGCCTCCTGAAGACCTGGAATTACAATGGGCACAGCTGGTGCCTGAGCTGGTGTTGCTGGAGCATCCACAACTAGGACCTGATCCTGAACTGGGGCGACTGGTGGATCTGCAGGTGCTACCCTAGTTGTTGTGCGGGCCACACCCCTGCCCCTACCGCATCATCGGCCTCTAGTGGCCATAGCTGGTGGTACTGGTGGTCTTCCATCCTGACCGGTAGCGCATGTCCTCACCATCTGTGAGAGAATAGAATGACAGAAGTTTAGTACTTGGATCAACAAACTCGCACGGCAAGAATTTCAAAGATATGAAGTTTTTCCTAAAGGTTCTACAGCCTCTCGAGGATAAATACAGACGTCTCCATACCGATCTGCAAGACTCTACTAAACCTGCTCATGACCCGTGAGACCTATGTAACCTAGGCTTTGATACCAACTTGTCACGACCCAAAACACGGACTTGGTCGTGATGGCGCCTTTCGTGAAGACAAGGTCAGCCGACACTTCCCCATTTCAATCTTATGCAATTAAAATAATAAGTATTAAGTCTTAAACATGATAAAATCCCAAAATAAGCAGTGAACAATACAATTTGCGGAAGTAAAAACCAACACAACCCGACATTGGGGTGTCACCAGTCATGAGCATCTATCACTATACTACAAGTCTGAAGAGTCTACATAGTCTAATATAGAGCTAAAACAGAGAAAATAAGATAAGGGAAGAAGCTTTGGGCTGCAAACACCGGCAGCTACCTAGAGGATCTCTGAATCCGTCTGAGCTGGAAGGATCAACACTCGCTAGCAGGACCTGAAGCACCTGAATCTGCACACGGGGTGCAGGGAGTAAAGTGAGTACTCCAACTCAATGAGTAATAATAATAAATGTAGATTGAGTAATAAGAAATCACGTAAAGCACATTACAAGCTATAAGGAAGCAGTAAAAGCCAGTAAAAGTAATGAAAAAGTGAAAGTATGCAAAGTCACTTTAGTTCAGTTTAAACTTCTTAAAATGCCTTTTTAAACAGTTAAGCAAGTAAAAGACAGGCATCTAGAAAAGGTAAACACATAAAGAACCACCCCTCCGGCACAATACCAATAGAATCAGCCCCTCGTGCAACAGATGGAACAATACCAGCCCCTCGGGCTCTATCTCATATCACAATGGGTACCCGCGCTCACTAGGGGTGTGCAGACTCCTAGAGGGGCCCGTTACGGCCCAAGCACATTAATAAGTCATCTCGTAGCATAATCAAATAGGCTCTCGGCCTCGTATCAACAAGCCACCTCATGGCGTACAAATCTCAGGCCCTTGACCTCATAATCATAATCAGGTGTTTCCTTACAACATAGGCCCTCGGCCTTAATCAGTCAAAATTCTCACATGCCACTCGGGAAACAGTAAAACATGAGGCTCAGCCTAAAATATCATTTAAAATATTATTTAAAATATCATTTTAAGTGTTAAAGCAGAGTAGACATGGCTGAGTTATGAAAACAGTAGAATATAGCATGACTGAGCAGAAGTACAAAGTCAAAACAGTGAGAAAATATCAGTAAAAATCCCTTAAGGGTTCAAATAGTTGGCATGAGGCCTAAATATGGCATTCAGCCCAACACATGATGATAACAAACAGCTTTCACTCAAATACGCGGTAAAACAATCATTCGGCATGGACTAAGTCACAATCCCCAACAGTGCACGACCCCACGTTCGTCATCTAGCGTGTGTTTTACTTCAATATAGCACAATGATATGCAAATCCGGGGTTTCTATGGTTCCTGCCAACTTCACTATCTTCTGCTTCTGCGACCCTTTTCCGCATCTGCGAGGGTCGCACCTACGTCCTCCCAACCGTAGATGCGGTTATGATAGTAGATTCCAACTTTATCTGCCATTCCAAACTTCTATTCTTTCCGTCAACCATCCGAAATCACCCTGAGGCCCCCGGGACCTCAACCAAAAGCACAAACAAGTCACATACCACCATCCAAACTTGTACCAATCTTTAAAACAACTCAAACAATATTGAATCAACCAAAACACATCGGATTCAAGCCTAAGTTTCCAAAATCTTCCGAATTACGCTATTGATCAAAAAGTATACCAAATCATGTCCGAATGACCTGAAATTTTGCACACATATCCCAAATGACCCAACGGAACTACTGCAACTCTCGGAACTCCATTCCGACCCTTATATCAAAATCTCACCTACCAACCGAAAAACGCCAAAAATCCAATTCCGCCAATTCAAGCCTAAATCTACTCCGAACCTCCAAAACACATTCCGATCACGCTCCTAAGTCCCAAATCACCTCTCGAAGCTATCCAAACCATCGAAATTCACATCCGAGCCCTCTAACACATAAGTTAACATCCGGTTGACTTTTCCAACTTAAGCTTCCTTAAAAGAAACTAAGTGTCTCAAACCTTACCAAATCTTTTCCGAACCCGAGCCAACCAATCCAATCACACATAGAACCGATAGACAAGGCAATAAGAAGCAAAAATGAGGAAAATGGAGCAGTAACTCATAAGATGATTAGCCGGGTCGTCACAGAAACAGAGCTATAACTAAAGGGAGCAACGATCATGATTCAGTAAGAACCTACGAAAAGTCAAAACAATCAATAACAAAGGAGTTTCGTTGGAGCAAGGGTCTTCATCGGAGTTTCGTTCTCCAGTCAGATCTAACAATATCAAACAAGTATTATATAAAACCCATCAAATGAGACTTTTTCTTTTTGGACGTATATGGTAATGAAGATCTGCAAATAGGAAAATAAGGAAGAATAAGAAAACGGTGAAAAAAAAAAGTTTTAAAGTAAAAAACACATATTTTAGGTGCGTGTATTTCACCACTTTGCACACATCTGGTTGTAGCTTTTTAAGGGGTAAATAATTTTACTTTAAAATAGCTCAGGGGATAATAGTACATTTGAAAAGAAAAGGTGTGTAGATGGCAATATGGTCATAGGTCGGGGAGGATTTTATGTATTATCCCATAAATTTTTGTACACTGTTAGGTTTGATTGGAATACTAGTAGGTGTATTGTTGGTTTTCATTTGATTATTAACACACTTTAATAGTATACACACTAACTTACCTTAATAGTATATTCTATTTTATTATATTAAATGTAGGTATCCAATTAGGTTTTAATAGGAATACTATCAATATTTGATAGTATATTCTAATAAATGTTGGTTTAATGTTAGGTAAAATTCATAAGTACCCCTAAACTATGACCGATATCAACTACACACTTTTTTTTCGAGGGTCCTATTAACCCCCTGAACTATTTTAAAATAGAATTGTTACACTCTTGAAAGGCAACAACCACATCATATGTTGGTCGTTGAAGCCACGCGCCAGGTGCATTTCATTAGGAATTTTTTTTAATCTTCTCTTATTCTTTCCCTTATTTTTTTACTATTATTCTATTCTTTTTTCTTTCTTTTTCTTTCCCTTATCTTCCTCCACTTACATAACTTCTTCCCAAAATGTGACCATCCTATCCCACAAAATTCTTTTTAGATTTTCTTTTTTATGTCTTTTTTCTTCTAAAATTATTGTTTAGTTTGCAAGAAGAATATAATCATAAATGGTAGGATCTGCAGTTAATATGATGGATCCGCTGATGAAAGTGCTGCAAATTTTGGCCAGAAAAAATGGATTTGGATGGTAGAAAAACTTTTCAGCGAGGGACTTCCTTCACAACCTAGTTAATTTTCTTGCAAATTTATGAAGTGATAATAGGAAAATCTTCTACAAGCCTGAATCCTTCACAAATTTGTTTACTTCTCAAATCATTTAGAATGAATCTGAATTACTGAGTTGTTTAAATAATTTTTGTCTTCTTAAAGACCTAGTTACACTGAGGGAGAAAGATGAGAGAGAGAGAGAGATAGAGGGAGGTCGTGGTCGCCGGCCAGCCAAGCCACTGAGGCGGCAGCGGCGGCAGAACGAATTAGAGAGATAGATGAGAGTTGCTGAGTCGTTGAAAAAATGAGGGATGCAGCTGTAAGCACGTGATTTTTGTTTCACAGACAATCGCTCCAAAAGAAAATAAAAATAGTGACAAATGACTTCGCTGAACAATTTTTCGAGTTTTCCGTGACATGTGTTGTTAGTCGTTTGTGGGTCTGTCCATTTTGCATTTAATCATTAACAAACAAAATACAAAATATGTATGTCATGGTGATTAAACCATAATTCGGTCAGTAAAAGAAAATTCAAAAAATATATATGCATCTTTTATTCTAGGTTGTGATTTAACCATTTAGAATTTTTTTAGTATATGTGTAAATAATTGTGTTAAGTATTGATTAGTTGGATGTGGCAAGTTCATTTTAATTTAATTGTATTTTTAAAAGAAAATTTTTTGGAAAAACAAGAGAAAATGCATATGGTGTAATAAATCGGACTTGGGCCTATTTTGAATTGAGGCCCAAGTCCATCCCACTTCAGCCACAACTAAGGACCCGGTCCAGACCAGGCCTGCCCAGGCACCTCCCGAAACGACGCCGTTTCAGGCAAATCGATCTGAGCCATCCAAGCCTCTTGATCCAACGGTCCACATACGCACCCGTGACCCGACCTGGTTAGTCGGTCCAACCCAATCCATCCCTTAAGCCCAAACGACACCGTTTTAATACCAAACGGCTTCGTCTCACCCCTCACCATCAGATCCAAGCCGTTCAGATCACTTGATCTAACGGCTCCAATCTCCCTTCCCCTTCCGTATATAAACTTGGCCCTTCACCCCACGCCCCCTATCCGAACCCCCCCTCCCCCTTCAGTCATCTCCTTCCCCAAGCCCTGAAACCCCCAAACCCTAACGCCGCCCTAGTTTCCCTTTCACCAAAACCCGGCGGCATGAACGCCGATGACCACCCCCTTCACACCCCTGAAGAATCCAACCACCCTGAACACGAATCCACTAGCCATGTACCTCAAATCACCTCCTATCGTCTCGAATCTGGATTTGAAGATTCGAGACAAAACTCTATCTATACCAAACCTCACCATCTTTGTATCAGACACTCCCATGACTTCCCTCGTGACCAAACCAAGCTTGGTTTGGTCCGAATCTACCCACAACTTCTAAAAAACTAGATCTGAAAATCCAGACCCTAAAACACATGAACCTGTGGAATCCGGCCAGTCTGGACAGGGGTCTGAGGTCTAATAGACCTTAATCAAGGTGTTCTCGTGTGAGAACACCCTGATTAAAGTTTGTTTGGCCTCAAATGGTGAAAGCTAAGTCGGACTTGGGTCATTTCGGTTTAAACTCCCCCAGTAAGTATCCCCTTTCCTTTTTAGTTTTGATTGAGTTGTCAGCATGATTTGTTGTGATTATTTGTTATTATCTGTTTATTTTTCCTGATTTTTTCCATCCCTAGCAAAGACCTTTTATTTGGTCGGTTGATTTTCTATGTGTGTTCTGAATGTACTCTGTGATATACATGCTCGTCAATTAGATTAATCGTCGAATAAGTTAACTCATATAGGTTCCCAGTAATTGAACAAAAATGTTTTAAGTCATTCGGGACCCTGTACGTGTTGTTTATATGAGCGACTGATTATTACCTGTTATAATTAGTATAGTCGACTCGATAAACGTCGTCGATGAGTTTTCTATAACTAATGGATCAAATGAGCTAAATAATTTCACATGACTAATTGAACCTTGTCACTGACTGAATGCCCAGCATTGTCTGAAATGAGTTTGTTTGCATTGCAAAAATGACTGAAAAGGTTCAGTCCGGGGCAGTCCTGAATTTGAACCTTCAGAAGTTCAAAATGCCTTGATGCTGCAATGGGTTTAGGGCAGTAATAAGCAGGGTTTAACAAGGGTAGTCTGGGGTTTGAAAAGAACAGAAAAGGCCTAGTTTAAATAAGCTGACAAGTAGGGTACTAATTAAGATTAAACTAATACCAATGGGGAACAAGACATAAGAGCATGGGAATTTAAAATGAATACTAAAATGAGCCCATGACTCTTGATTAAAGAATAAACCAGGCGTGGGGAACAAATGGCTGGCACCAAAAGATGCTTAGGCATGGGCTTAAAGGGAATAGGCAGTCTGCAAGTGGAGGGAGGCAGGCAGCTTAGCTGCACTGGGTTGTTTGGCTTATAAATAGGCCATTTCAGAACTTAAAAAGGGCTGGAAAATTTTTAGTCTTGAGAGAGGTCTTGTGAGTTTAAAGAAAACTGAAAACATAAGGAAATTTCCAGTAAACACTGTAACCAAACACTGTCTGAAAGCTATATAAGAGTTCATATTGGTCAAGCTGTCTTGGCCAAGTTCAGTTGTTTGCACTGACTGAGCTGCTTGTGATTGTTGAACTGTTGGTGTTGCTGCATTGAACACTCTGTTACTTCTGTTGTTTCATTACTCTTTCCTGGGATTGTTTGTTTGGTGCTCGACTATCTGCTGGTTTTCTTTGTTCTGGGAATTATTGTTGGTTGTCTGTGGACTGTGGAAAACACTTGTGGTTGTTGGTTTGTTGCTGTGCTGTTGCTGTGTATCTGCTGCTGCTGTGTTTGTTGCATACTGCCCGACTGGCCATTCCTTTCTTCTTTTTGTTCTCTATACCAGGTACACGCCTAATACACTGTCAGATGTAATTGGAAAATTGAGCATGAATACAAATGAAAAGACCTGAAGAATGTCTCTTTATACATAGATTGTTACATTAAAAATCACGTAATGTAGAATAATTTTATTCTTGTTTGGATGCTGGAAGTAGCTTGCACGCCTAGTAGATATCAATGCATGGTAATTGAATATCAGTTTGTATATGTATGCTGCTAGTTAAAAGTATTCCCAATGCATTGGGTTGTATCTTAGACTTAGTCTAATCGTGTAGCATATTCTTTAATACATGCCAAGCTTGATGCTATCCATTGTTAGCTAAGTTCATTTCTTTTGATAAACTGCCTTATTATAATTGATAAACCACACCTTTAAAACAAAGAACACAAATTTACGGTCTCAACCTCACGAAGGTCGAGCCCAAGTTGAAACAGACCAAGCAGGCCTCGTCGGAAAATCAGTGGCCTAAGCCTGGCTAATCCCACACAAACTGGGTTTGAGCCTATGGGATTCGATCGCTCGTCTGTGAGACGCAGCCTCGTTTTTTGAAATTCTTTAGCATTCTGAATCCTACTATAAATGACCTGCAAGCATATAATTAACTAGGACTATCTCAGCTCTCAACTAGTAGAGACAAATGCGACAAGAAACGTAGTTGCTATAGGATATCCTTTTAAAATAAAGACGAGATGAGCCTCGACAAAATAAAAATGCACAAGCTGCGGGGCCCTCGTTAAATGTATATTATCGAAGCATTCAGTTTCCAGGACGGGTCGTTTAGCAAATCTCACGGCCCTCCTAGAATAATAATGCGATAGTCTCTTTAAGCGCGCCTTAATAAGTCTTACCTTCCTAAACTCGGGTGCACATTTATGTGACCCAAATCCAATTCTCGACGGAGTCGAAATGTGTTTCTAATCACGGGTACATTGATTGTGACGTGGTTCGAGATGCGTGTCCATGACGTTGCAAATTCATTTTAAAAATAAGAATGAGATGAGCCTCGCCAAATAAAATACAAATTGCGGGGCCCTCAGTAAATATTTGTTTTAAAAAATTATTTGGACTTCGGGATGGACCGTTTAGTAAAATTTCACGGTCTTACCCAAAATAAATACGCTAGTCACTTCAGGCGCGCCTTTAATAATTTAATTTCCTTAAACTCGGGTGCACATTGATGTGACCCAAATCCAAATCTCAACGGAGTCAAAGTGTGTCGACGACCATGGGTACATTGATTGTAACGCGGTTCGAGATACATTTTCACAACGTTGCAATTCTTGATAAAAACAGTAAATGATAAAAGCGGTTAAAAGTTAAATTTTGCACATAAGTTCACACTCGTATAAAATCAGATAATCAAGCCGAATATAACAGTTGAGCGACCGTGCTAGAACCACGGAACTCGGGAATGCCTAACACCTTCTCCCGGGTTAACAGAATTCCTTATCCGGATTTCTGGTACGCAGACTGTAATATAGAGTCATTCTTTTCCTCGATTCGGGATTAAAATTGGTGGCTTGGGACACCCTAAATCTCCCAAGTGGCGACTCTGAAATAAATAAACCAATCCCGTTTCGATTATCCTTTAATTGGAAAAAACTCCCTTGCGCCCCCGCGGGTGCGGAAAAAGGAGGTGTGACAGCTCTGGCGACTCCGCTGGGGATCGGTGTGTACACCCAGAACCACTGGTTCAGGGTTAAGAATTCGAGCTTAGAATAATTGTTATAGTTGGCTTTATTTATTATCTTTTTTTTACACGATATATGCCTAATGTGCTACATGATGCTTTTACCGCTTTAATATTATATGAATTATGAATATATACAACTGTTACGAAACCCCCTTCTTTCTGAGTCTTCTGAATTTATGGTGTACACGTGCGCGTGACCCACCTTTCTGTTAAAGTCATACCAAATAAGACGGAGTTGGGACAAGTAACTAGGCCGGGCAGACTTTCGTGCTCCCGGTACGTTGCCCCAGCTTCGGCTCAAACTGTCTGTTTGGGTAAGCCAGGTTTAGAACAATCAACCTCAGGTTTTACACTTAGAATAACTCAGCCATGTACCGGATCCCTAGTAGGAACGTTTATTTGCATCATGTGCATTTGACTTAGGGGACTCAACACAGGGGTTGGGTCTGTCTAGGACAGGTGAACCCGAAATAAAAAGACCATCCTGATGCATCCTACTTGCTATATGTGCATTCAGTTGCCTCAAACATGCTTGCTGACCGGCTTAAATGAAATCGTGGTAAGAACTGAGGAATAAAATGGGTTGTTTTTAAAATAATAATAATAATAATAATAATAATAAATTAAAAAAATAAAATGAAAAAAAAAGAAAAAAAAATGAAAAAATAATAAAAATTAAAAATAAAAAGGTAAAATATAGTTTTCAAATCTTTAAATAAAAGTATTTAATCTTGAAAGGTATTTAATCTTGAAAATAGTTTGAAAATTCCCAAAAATAGTTTAAATCTTGAAAATAATTTTGACGGAAAATGATTAGAGTATGTTTTCAAAATGAGTCTTGACTTTATTAAATTAAATTTCAGATACAAAATGAGCACCACACAAAACCCCTCATCCGCAAATACAGAAGAGTTTCTATTCCAGCTTCAAATGTGGTGGTGTGAATTAGGCGAAGATGGTCAAAAGTGGGTCATCAAGCATTTGGGAAATCTCCCGGATATTATGAAAGTTAAACCCCGTGATGATCTGATTGCGGCATTAGTAACTTTTTGGGACCCTGTTCACAATGTCTTTCGTTTCTGTGACTTCGAGCTCACTCCTACATTAGAGGAGGTAGCTGGATATGCTGGTTTTGACGAAAGTTTAAGGAATCAAAGCTTGATATTCACAAAGGCTCCCTCGGTACATCGATTCTTCGGTCTTCTGAACATCAGCAGTCAAATCAGGAAAAGCAATGTCGTCAACGGATGTTGTTCTTTCAACTTTTTGTATTCAAGGTTCGGAAAGTCAGATGGGTTCGAAATTCTTGAGAAAGGCCTTACTAACAAACAAGACAAAGACGCATGGCAGGTTCACCGTCGCTTCGCCTTCATGGTGGATTTTCTAGGAATCATGGTCTTCCTGAATAAAGAGCGAACAATCGATATTCGCACCGCAAAAGTTGTGCAAATCCTCACCATCAAGGAAAACCACGCCCTTGTCCCCATCATTCTCTCAGACATTTATCAGGTTTTGACTTTATGTAAAGCAGGAGCGAAAGTCTTCGAAGGATGCAAAATTTTGTTGCAAATGTGGCTGATTGAACATCTCCAACAACAGACCAAGATCATACAGTATGGGCCAAGCAACGATAATTACATCGAGGGTTATGAGGAAAGAGTGAAAAATTATCAGGTTCCAGAAGGGATAGAAGCATGGGTATCTCGGCTAAGGGCTCTAACGGCAAATCAAATTGAATGGACTTTGGGATGGCTCCCGATGAGGGAAGTGATACATATGTCAAACTCAAATAGTTATCTGCTGCTATTGGGATTGAGAAGCATCCAACCGTATGCGCCATTGAGAGTCCTAAGACAACTGGGAAGATATCAAGTAGTTCCTGATGATGAAGATTTGAGTACGCAAGAAATCGAGTTACACCCAGAGGCCACTATTCCTGAGGCATTACTTCAGCAGATGTGGAATGGATGTCGATACTTGAAAAACGATACTCAAGTCCCAGACACTACAAAGGGTGAGATAAATCCTGGATATGCAAGGTGGTTCGAGAAACGGTCTCGCGTGGATGACGTACCAGAACCTGAGCTAAGAAGGCCAACTAAAAGACCCCATATTCAAAACTTTAATGATAAAATCCAAGAGCGGTTGATCTGGGGAGAAAAAGAGAAGGGGTACAAAGCAACTATCCATTCCCTAAAGGAAAATCTAAGGAACCTCAGTCTGGAGAAGGATTTGCAAGCACAAGAAGCTGAAGGCGAGAAAAAGAGTCTAGCCTGCGAGAATGAAAGTCTTCATGCTTGATTTCTGAGAAAGAAAAAGGCTTCTGAAACGCCAGCGAGGAATTGGAAGGATCAAAAAACCATCGCCAATCTTTTTGAAAGAATGCAAGATTATGATTCCGTTCTTGCTGTAAAAGAAAGGGCATTGAGCAAAGCAAAAGAAAGGATCCAACAATTAAACGAAGAAGCCAGATCTGATAAGGAACGCCAAGATAGGCAATCCGAGAAAGACAAGGCACAATTCAAGAAGGAAAAAGACCATTGGATACGATCAGAAGACCAACTTCGTGCACAACTAGAAGAGGCAAGAAGGTACAGAGAGCATCAACAAGCGGACACTGATAGAGAAAGAGCGCAGATGAGATTAGAGCAGGCCAGACTCCGAGCTCTATTAGAGTCAGCCCTAGATCGTGAAGGCCGTATCCGAGATATAGCCACCACTCGCCAGCAGCAGTTGCAGAATCAAGGCCAACATCTCCAAGATTTCAGGGCACAGATCCACGACCTGGCGGTCTACACCTCTCAAAGTTATGTAAACTGCCAAGGAATGGATTATGAAAGGTTTACAGAGCATGTACCCACCTTTGCCTGTCATCTAGCAGTGGAGTTGGAAAGGATGTATCGAACATTGGGAGGTCATCCGGGTCAAGCCCCGCCTTGAGCAAATGATCTGATAATTTACAACACAAGTGGAAAGTGGGGCACGTTATGAGATGTTAAGAATTGTATCTGTTTATTTCAATTTGAATGTGTGTATTTCAAGACATTGTTTTTACAAAGTTTTTCAAATGTAATGTTTGTTCATCTTTTTATATAAATGTTAGCCTCATGGCAGAACTACGCCTGGTCTGATTCACGCGGGGACGTGATACGTAGGCAATCCCCATAAGATTCGACCGCTTTTAATAAAATAAAGAAAAGAAAATACAAATAAAATAAAACACAGGGTTTCCCAAAATACTTTAAAGGGACGAAGGAGCAAACCGGGATGACGCATGTTGTTTGAAGCAAAGCATGTAGAAACGGTTAACTGCCTAGGTGCATTGCATCCTCTATGTGTTGCGATCAAATCTGTTAAAATCTAACGCTAACAAAGTTTGTTGTTGTCTGATCCAGACAAGTTAGTTGTTAAAGAACTCTGGCAACACACTCATACCAAACCAGATCCAAAGGACCAGTAGCAACAAGCATGACTACTTCAGAGAATAGTAATGAGGAAGAAAGGCCAATGAGCCAGTTGCTAAAAGAAGCGATGGAAAAGATTGAAAGGATGGGACTAGAGATGAATGCAATGCAGCTAGCCATAGCCAAAACACAAAAGAGCCCTGAAACACTGGGACACATGCCAGAATACCCTCACTCCGGCCCTTCCACGAGCCGCCCAAATCCCCTTTATCATCAAGAAAGAAGCCCTCATGATTCCCAAGCTCCACCACCCCATCAGCCTCTCCCGACACCCAATATTCCCATTTTTGTGGGACCAACATCAGCCCCTTTGCAAAGGACGACCAGTGAGCCATTGTTTCAGGCTCACGATACACAATACCATCCCCCCGAGCCTACGTTTCATGCCCCCGAACCACAAGCTTACAATCCACATTTGGAAGTGCCGGCAGAGATTGAGAAGCCGGCTAAGGCCCCTGAACAGGATGAAGTATTGAGAAAGTTCAAAAGCCTGGAGCAATCCTTCAGGAACTTGCACGGTTTGGGCAATCAAGTCAGCGTAGCATACAAAGATCTGTGCCCTTTCCCAGACGTCCAACTCCCGGCTGGGTTCAAGATGCCTAAGTTTGATTTATATGAAGGGCACGGTGATCCCATGGCACATTTGCGGGGATTCTGTAGCAAAATGAGAGGGGCAGGCGACAAGGATGAGCTGCTAATAGCTTATTTCGGCCAGAGTCTGAGCGGATCTGCGCTAGACTGGTATACCAGGCAGGATTCCAGTAGGTGGTACACGTGGGATGATCTGGCGCAGGCTTTTGCGGGTCATTTCCAGTACAATCTTGAGATAGTCCCCGACCGTCTCACATTATTGAGAACTGGGAAGAAACCCGGGGAAAGTTTTCGCGAGTTCGGGTTCCGCTGGAGAGAACAAGCAGCTAGAGTCGATCCTCCCATGAGAGAGGGAGAGATGGTGGACTATTTTTTGCAGACATTGGATCCAACCTACTTTGGTCACTTGGTGACAACAGTTGGAAAATCTTTCAACGAGGTGGTCAAGATAGGGGTCATGATAGAAGAGGGTCTGAGGTCTGACAAAATATTGAACTATTCGGCACCCAAAGCCACAACCCAGGCTATTCAAAGCGGCACGAGAGGTGCGCTGAGAAGAAAGAAAGAATAGGTTGCCACGATCGAGGCAGGCAGTTGGTCCAGGGCTGGCAGGCCGCACTACAACCAACCCAGACCTCACAGGTCAAACTACCCATACAACCCACCACAAACTTTCTATCCGCCTCGAGAACCACATTGTTCCGTACACCAGGCCCAAGCATACACTCAGCCTCCGGTTCGCCCACAATGGCGCGCGCCGGCTCCCCAGAACATATATGCACCACCACAAAACACCTATCCTCCACCGAGGGCGTATAGAAACCCTTCAGGGGCAGGCTTCCGGGGAAATCCAGATGCTAGGAATGACAGGTTGCGGAAGTAGAGAACTTTCACGGAGTTAGGAGAAACCTACACCGCTTTGTTCCACAAACTGAGGCAATTGGGTTTGGTTAGTCCTGTCCAGACTCGAGAACCAAATCCCCCACCTCAGAACTTGGATCGATCAATCAGTTGTGAATACTGTTCAGGGATGCTCGGGCATGATACCGAGAAGTGCTGGAAATTAAGGCATGCCATACAGGATCTTATTGACACCAATAAGATCGAGGTCCAGACACCGGAGGCTCCTAACATCAACCAAAACCCACTGCCAGCGCACCACGAAACTCACATGATTGAGTTGGTGTGTGAGGGAGGAGAGTTGAGAAAACCCTCACAAACAGTGATGATGATCCAAGCCGCCCCGAAAGAAGTCTCGACCAGTGGAAGGACGAGTGTACAGTCGCAGGGAGAAGGCGTCAAGCCGGTAGTGATATTGGGAAAGAGCCCGTCCGCCATAACAAGCAAACCCGAGCCAAGCAAGTTGGTAATATCAGGAATCCCGCCCACACCGGCAGTCGTGTTAAAAGGGGTATGTAGAGAACTGGTGACCATAAAGCCTGTGGTCCAGCTGCCGATGATTGACAGCAGGGCTGTGCCTTGGAAATATGAAAAGGCGGTGGTGATGTACAAAGGAAAACAGGTGGAAGAAGTCAGTTGTGAAGCGCAAGGGCTGACTCGATCAGGTCGATGTTTTGCTCCGGTGGAGCTAAGAAGAACCAACCCAGTTGCAACCAAGAAACCTGTGTCCGAAGAAGAGGCTGAAGAGTTCCTGAGGAAGATGAAAGTACAGGACTATTCTGTGGTCAAACAGCTGAGAAAAACACCGGCCCAGATCTCACTGTTGTCGTTACTGATCCATTCTGAGGAGCATCGTCGGGCCCTGCTGAAGATATTGAACAAAGCTCATGTACCCAGTGAGATTGCTGTAAACCACCTGGAAACCATTGCCAGCAAGATTTTCGAGGTGAACAGGGTAACATTCTCAGATGATGACCTGCCGGTGGAAGGTACGGAGCATAATAAAGCTCTATACCTAGCTGTCAAATGTGAAGACTCGGTGGTAACTCGAGTATTGGTGGATAACGTCTCAAGCGCCAATATTTGCCCACTATCTACTTTGAACCAGTTGAAGATCGATCACGGAAGGATCCACAAGAACAGTATCTGTGTCCGAGGGTTTGACGGAAACGGAACGGTCACTGTAGGGGATGTTGTACTTGAACTGACCATCGGTCCGGTCCTGTTTACCATGGAATTCCAGGTATTAGACGGCACGGTATCTTACAACCTGCTGTTAGGTTGACCATGGATTCATGCAGCCAAAGCGGTGCCTTCCACCCTACATCAGATGGTGAAGTTCGAGTGGGAAAGACAAGAGGTCGTGTTACACGGCGAGGATACAACGTGCACCATGGGCGGAACCATTGTACCTTTCATAGAGACCTCTGATGACAAAGGTCCTTGGGTCTACCAGATTTTCGATACAAGGTCGGCCAACAAATTTTCTGAAGGAGAAATCATCCCGCACCCTAGGGTAGCTGTCGCAACAGTCATGATGGTCTCAGAAATGCTGGGTAATGGATTTGTGCCGGGAAAAGGCCTGGGAGTCGAGCTTCAAGGGATTGTCCAACCTGTCTCCCTTCCTAAAAATATGGAAAATTTTGGATTGGGGTTCAAACCAACCGCAGCAGATAGGAAGCAAGCGCGAAAAATGAAGAAGAGGGTCTGGTTTCTGCCTAAATTGGTGCCACGCCTCTCAAGCTCTTTTGTTAAAGCAAGTGCCAAGGGGTCACCGGTCCCAAAGATTCTAGGACCTTTGATCGGTATAAATGAAGACCTGAATCAGAGTTTTGAGAGGCTATTCCCGGATGTCAGTGTGGTGGAGGCTGGAGAAGGGTCCAGCAGAGCAGAGATACAGTTTGTGGGGCCTGAGGCCAAGACCAACAATTGGACGGTTACTCCTCTTCCTGTCCGATGGGAGTCTTGGTAGTAGGCTTTGATTTATGTTTTGTGTGTTTTGTTTTGTCCGGATTATTCAAGGGTGTAATCCAAATTTTACTTTCGTTTTGTAAAAGTGTGAACCCTTTTATCCCGCAAGTTTAATGAAGTTCTTTTCTTTTGTCCCATTTTAATTTTGTTTTGTTCTTTTTCTTTCTGAACAGTTCTCTTTTTACTGGTTCTAATGACATGGCATGCACAGCGGATCTTCGACCTAGTCTAATAAATCAATCTGAAACCGCCTCAATGATGCAAGAGGTCGTTTGTGACGATGAATCTGAATGTGACGAAGGGGAAGCCTTCGAAGAGATAAACCGAGAACTGTGCCAATTTGAAGATAAACCCAAGCCTAACCTAAATGACACCGAGGCTGTGAATCTAGGAGACGCTGATAACGTCCAAGAGACCAAAATTAGTATCCACATTGAGCCGAATGTCAGAGAAGAATTGATCAAAACCCTCATGGAATTCAAAGATGTTTTTGCATGGTCATATGACGATATGCCTGGATTAAGCACCAATTTAGTGGTTCACAAATTGCCCACTGACCCGGCATACCCTCCGGTCAAGCAAAAACTAAGGAAATTTAAAACAGAAATGAGTGTAAAAATCAAAGAAGAGGTGATTAAGCAGTTGCAGGCAAAGGTCATTCGGGTCACTCGATATCCCGAGTGGTTGGCCAATGTAGTACCAGTCCCAAAGAAGGATGGAAAAATCAGGGTGTGCGTCGACTACCGCAACCTCAACAAAGCAAGTCCCAAGGACAATTTTCCGTTACCCAACATTCATATCCTGATCGATAATTGCGCTAGACGCGAGATCGGATCCTTTGTGGATTGCTATGCGGGTTATCATCAGATCCTAATGAACGAAGTGGATGCTGAGAAGACAGTGTTTATTACGCCATGGGGAACCTACTGCTATCGGGTAATGCCATTCGGGTTAAAGAACGCCGGGGCAACGTACATGCGAGCAATGACTGCCGTGTTTCATGACATGATACACAAAGAAATCGAGGTGTACGTCGATGATGTGATCATCAAATCTTGGCGTCAGGAGGACCATGTGGCAGACCTAAGGAGATTTTTCCAAAGACTCCGAAGGTATGATATCAAGCTTAATCCGGCCAAATGCGCATTCAGGGTTCCATCAGGAAAGTTGCTAGGATTCATCGTCAGTCGACGGGGGATTGAGTTAGACCCATCCAAATTGAATTCATCCGAGATTTGCCACCGCCAAGGAACAAAACAGAGGTAATGAGTTTGCTGGGTAGACTCAACTACATCAGCAGGTTCATCGCTCAACTCACAGCAACTTGTGAGCCCATATTTCGGCTGCTGAGAAAGGATGCTGCGGTAGGTTGGACGGCAGAGTGTCAGGAGGCTTTCGACCAAATCAAAGGGTATCTGTCTAATCCACCCATATTGGTCCCGCCGAAGCCTGGGAAGCCCTTAATTCTTTACCTAACGGTCTTGGAAAATTCATTTGGTTGTGTATTGGGGCAACATGATGACACAGGTAGGAAGGAGCAGGCCATCTACTATCTTAGCAAGAAATTCACAGTACATGAGGTCAAGTACACTCAACTCGAGAAAACATGTTGTGCCCTAACTTGGGTAGCTCAGAAGTTGAAGCACTACCTGTCTTCGTATACTACTTATCTCATATCCCGTTTGGACCCATTAAAGTATATCTTTCAGAAACCTATGCCCACGGGAAGGTTGGTAAAGTGGCAAATTCTGCTCACAGAGTTTGATATCATATATGTGACGAGGACGGCCATGAAAGCCCAGGCGCTGGCAGACCATTTGGCGGAGAATCCCGTTGATGAAAAATACGAGCCCTTAAGAACGTATTTTCCTGACGAAGAGGTAATGCATACAAATGAGTTGGAATTACCCGAGGAACCGGGTTGGAAGCTTTTCTTCGATGGAGATGCAAACGCAAAAGGAGTTGGAATAGGAGCAGTGCTCATTTCTGAAACAGGACGCCATTATCCTGTTACGGCTCAACTACGCTTCTATTGCACCAACAATATGGCCGAGTATGAGGCTTGCATTCTGGGTCTGCGCTTGGCTGCCGACATGGATGTCCAAGACGTCTTAGTCTTAGGAGACTCGGACCTCTTGGTACATCAAATCCAGGGTGAATGGGAAACACGAGATCTAAAACTCATACCATACCGACAATTCTTGCATGATTTGAGCAAGCAATTTCGATCGGTGAAGTTCAAATACATCCCGAGAGTTCACAATGAGGTTGCAGATGCCTTAGCCACCTTAGCATCAATGCTGCACCACCCTGACAAAATGTATGTTGATCCTCTGCACATCCAGGTCCGTGATCAGCACGCCTATTGCAACGCCGTAGAAGAGGAAGCAGATGGCGAGCCCTGGTTTCATGATATCAAAGAATACCTCAGAATGGGGATATATCCGGAACAGGCCACTGGAGACCAAAAGAGAGCCCTTCGGCGTTTGTCAAATGGTTTCTTCCTCAGCGTAGGAGTGCTGTACAAAAGAACCCCGGATTTGGGATTGTTGAGATGCATAGATGCCAGTCAAGCAACGACGGTTATGGCAGAGGTACATGCTGGAGTTTGTGGAGCCCACATGAGCGGATATGTATTGGCAAGAAAGATCCTTCGAACAGGGTGTTATTGGCTCACCATGGAACATGACTGTATCACTTTCGTGAGGAAATTCCATCAGTGCCAGATACATGGAGATTTGATTCATTCTCCGCCAACAGAGATACATACGATGTCAGCACCCTGGCCGTTTGTGGCATGGGGCATGGATGTCATTGGGCCCATCAAGCCGTCAGCATCCAACAGTCATAGGTTCATTCTAGTGACCATTGATTACTTCACCAAATGGGTTGAGGCTAAAACCTTCAAATCGGTAACCAAAAAGGCAGTGGTGGACTTTGTTCATTCCCATATCATCTGCAGATTTGGGATCCCAAAAGTGATCATCACGGATAACGGTGCGAATCTTAATAGCAGCTTGATGAGAGAGGTATGCCAACAATTCAAGATTACACACCGCAATTCCACCCCATATCGTCCCAAGGCGAATGGAGCAGTCGAAGCAGCCAATAAGAATATCAAGAAGATACTGCGAAAAATGGTGGAAGGGTCCAGACAATGGCACGAGAGATTACCCTTTGCTTTGTTGGGTTACCGCACTACCGTCCGAACTTCCATAGGCGCAACTCCTTATTTGTTGGTGTACGGAACTGAGGCCGTAATACCAGCGGAAGTCGAAATTTCGTCCCTCCGAATTGTCGCTGAAGCCGGGATTAATGATGATGAATGGGTCAAAGCTCGATTGGAACAGTTGAGCCTGATAGATGAGAAAAGATTGGCAGCAGTGTGCCATGGTCAGCTGTACCAGAAGAGAATGGCAAGAACATATAATAAGAAGGTGCGCCCCAGGAAGTTTGAAGTAGGGCAGCAGGTATTGAAGAAGATCCTCCCACATCAGGTCGAGGCAAAAGGCAAATTCGCCCCAAATTGGCAAGGGCCTTATATCGTGACCAGAGTATTGTCCAACGGTGCTTTGTGTTTGACAGATGTCGAGGGGAGGTGTGTCGACATGGCTATCAATTCAGATGCAGTCAAGAGATATTATGCGTAATTTCTTTAATTATGGCAATTGTTGGTTTATTTGTTTGTATTTGGCATTTATTGGATAATGAGATGACAGAGGCAATTATTTCTTCTATCCAAACACTTTTTAACCCTTACTTCCCCCTTTGAGCCTTAAGTAATTCTTTCATACCCCTCTTTTGGAATCACTAATGGAAAAGACATGAAAAAGAAAAGAGAAAAAGAAAAGAGAAAGAAAATGAAAAGAAGTAAAAAAAAGAGAAGAAGAAGATAAAATCATAAGAAATACAAAACCGTGGGAACTACGTTTGACCTGATTCCTCGAAGAGGATACGTAGGCGCCTCACGGCTTGGTCATAGTATGCATCATAGTGAATATAGGATGCATAATGTACATAGTGTGCATAATAGGCACAATGTACGTAACGCACATAGCTCAACATAAGTGTAAAAAATAAAATTCCCCAAGCACGAAAACTGGGGCAGAGGTTATGTTTTGAGTTCCAACAAAGGTTTGATTCCAAAAGTTGTAGCACATCACCCATCAAATTATTTTCATTTTTATAGTCTTTCTTTAACTCCACACCAAAACCAACATCAACGTCCAAGAGACCTCCCGATCAATGTTCAAGAGATGTCGAGTCAGGCAAATAAGGCCGAGAATAATACACCAATCCCCAGCAAAGAAGAGGATCGTAAGACTGCGAATGAATTGATGGTCAAAGGAATCTCCAGAAGATAGGGTCGTATCTACAACGCCCCGATTCCTCGAAAGAAATAAAATGAGAGTCTTATCGGTGAAAACCTTCACAGGCACCGAGAGGCGATGTAAGAGGAGGGATATGAAATGAGAGTCTTATTGGTGAAAACCTTCACATGCACCATAAGGCGCCGGGAAATGAGAGAAAAGAGAGAGTCTCATTAGTGAAAACCCTCGAAGGGCACTATGAGGCGATAAGACAGATCAACAAAAAGCGACCATATTTGCAACGAAATGGACAGTCATTTATCATCCCCAGCAAGTCAGACCATCGGGCAAATCGATTGATACAAATAGACTGGGTCGGGAATCTATGGTGCACGTCATGATCACGGGGACCAGTCATGTCCTCCAGATAAGTTCTTCTGAGTTTCTTCTCCCACCAAATATTGGTTCAGAAAGATTTTCTCCTTTTCTATCTTTTATTTCTCTTCCTAAAAATTTGTCTTGAAAAGGATTTTTCAAAGCTTACTACCAGAGACCAAAGGGGAATTCGTCCAATGCAGGATAACACAAACAGTCTTAAAGGCCGGTCCCAGGCAATGCAGTGATCGTGCCCTGCAGTTTTGGAGGAAGTAAGCTCCTAAAGGGAGTGGATTCGGGAGTAAAAGCAGACTCCCACCGCAAGTGCTTAAAGAGAAAGCAGAAAAGGGGATAAATTGAAAACCAATCCCCAGCAGGCTAGAGACCCCCAGCAGGCAATTTTGCCCACCAACCAATTATGGGGACATAGAGCAAGAAAAGGGGAAGAGAGGAAAAATCATCCGCCAGAAAGGCACCCTCTACCACCACGATGAAAACTAATTAAATCCTTTTGTCTGTTGCAGGAAAACAAAGGACTGATGATGGCAGCAAGATGCAACGCCAGGGAAGTCACCAAAAACCGGGGCAGAAAATTTTCTGCCGATTGTCAAAAATATTTCTCGGAAGAACGGGGAAGCAACTTCAATACATTTAAGTTCTAGGTCGTCCACCAGTAAAATGCGGGAATACATTTAAGTTCTAGGTCGCCCACCAGTATAATGCGGGAATACATTTAAGTTCTAGGTCGCCCACCAGTATAATGCGGGAATACATTTAAGTTCTAGGTCGCCCACCAGTATAATGCGAGAATACATTTAAGTTCTAGGTCGCCCACCAGTATAATGCGGGAATACATTTAAGTTCTAGGTCGCCCACCAGTATAATGCGGGAATACATTTAAGTTCTAGGTCGCCCACCAGTATAATGCGGGAATACATTTAAGTTCTAGGTCGCCCACCAGTATAATGCGGGAATACATTTAAGTTCTAAGTCGCCCACCAGTAAAATGCGGGAATACATTTAAGTTCTAGGTCGCCCACCAGTATAATGCGGGAATACATTTAAGTTCTAGGTCGCCCACCAGTATAATGCGGGAATACATTTAAGTTCTAGGTCGCCCACCAGTATAATGCGGGAATACTTTTAAGTTCTAGGTCGCCCACCAGTATAATGCGGGAATACATTTAAGTTCTAGGTCGCCCACCAGTATAATGCGGGAATACTTTTATGTTCTAGGTCGCCCACCAGTATAATGCGGGAATACATTTAAGTTCTAGGTCGCCCACCAGTATAATGCGGGAATACATTTAAGTTCTAGGTCGCCCACCAGTATAATGCGGGAATACATTTAAGTTCTAGGTCGCCCACCAGTATAATGCGGGAATACATTTAAGTTCTAGGTCTCCCACCAGTATAATGCGGGAATACATTTAAGTTCTAGGTCGCCCACCAGTATAATGTGGGAATACATTTAAGTTCTAGGTCGCCCACCAGTATAATGCGGGAATACATTTAAGTTCTAGGTCGCCCACCAGTATAATGCGGGAATACATTTAAGTTCTAGGTCGCCCACCAGTATAATGCGGGAATACATTTAAGTTCTAGGTCGCCCACCAGTATAATGCGGGAATACATTTAAGTTCTAGGTCGCCCACCAGTATAATGCGGGAATACATTTAAGTTCTAGGTCGCCCACCAGTAAAATGCGGGAATACATTTAAGTTCTAGGTCGCCCACCAGTAAAATGCGGGAATACATTTAAGTTCTAGGTCGCCCACCAGTATAATGCGGGAATACATTTAAGTTCTAGGTCGCCCACCAGTATAATGCGGGAATACATTTAAGTTCTAGGTCGCCCACCAGTATAATGTGGGAATACTTTTAAGTTCTAGGTCGCCCACCAGTATAATGCGGGAATACATTTAAGTTCTAGGTCGCCCACCAGTATAATGCGGGAATACTTTTAAGTTCTAGGTCGCCCACCAGTATAATGCGGGAATACTTTTAAGTTCTAGGTCGCCCACCAGTATAATGCGGGAATACATTTAAGTCCTAGGTCGCCACCCAGTAAAATGCGGGAATACCTTTTAGCTCTAGATTTTGGAATCAGTAACCCCACCGGAAGACGGAAGGTTACAACGGAGATCCCCAAGCAGGAAACAATAAAATCCCCAGCGCCAAGAAGCAGAAGGCTGCAAAAGCAAGCGCGCATTCAAAAGAAAGAAGGAACACGTCTCAGAAGAAGCAGTTTGGAAACGTTGTAGCATGCCCAATATAACAATTTTGATGAAGAAAGCCATACCACTGAAGAAACCATTGAAAGATTTAAAGAAGAAAGCCATGTTCCCAGCAAATCAAGCAAAGTGATGAAAACTGGCATTCAGAAAAGGCGAAGGACCAGCATCATCTCCCAAGTTCACAAAATAAGGGCATCAGAGGAAAGCGTTAGCTGACAAGGAAGCAAGGCAACAAGAACAAGTTGAAGATGGATGAGATCTCATGATCCATAGTCTAGCTTAGCTTCTTGTTTTTCCTTTTAGAACAATGTAACAAGGAGATCGGTGAGCGGTAGCATCCTACAGCAGCATGCAACAGCACACAATAGCAGCGAACACTACAATCATACGGTAGTCCCAGCTACCAAAGTTTCCCGAACTACATTGACCTGATTCCTGTTCAGCCCAGGATATGAAGGAAACCTTTGAAGCAAAGGATCGGTCAGATCTTTTTCAAAAAAAATGCTTCACACGGAGTATTCGGACGGGCAAAAATTGCTCGCTTTATCTTTGCGCGAAAACCCTTCGTGTCTTCGGGCAAAGAGGGGCAGCTGTAAGCACATGATTTTTGTTTCACAGACAATCGCTCCAAAAGAAAATAAAAATAGTGACAAATGACTTCGCTGAACAATTTTTCGAGTTTTCCGTGACATGTGTTGTTAGTCGTTTGTGGGTCTGTCCATTTTGCATTTAATCATTAACAAACAAAATACAAAATATGCATGTCATGGTGATTAAACCATAATTCGGTCAGTAAAAGAAAATTCAAAAAATATATATGCATCTTTTATTCTAGGTTGTGATTTAACCATTTAGAATTTTTTTAGTATATGTGTAAATAATTGTGTTAAGTATTGATTAGTTGGATGTGGCAAGTTCATTTTAATTTAATTGTATTTTTAAAAGAAAAATTTTTGGAAAAACAAGAGAAAATGCATATGGTGTAATAAATCGGACTTGGGCCTATTTTGAATTGAGGCCCAAGTCCATCCCACTTCAGCCACAACCAAGGACCCGGTCCAGACCAGGCCTGCCCAGGCACCTCCCGAAACGACGTCGTTTCAGGCAAATCGATCTGAGTCGTCCAAGCCTCTTGATCCAACGGTCCACATACGCACCCGTGACCCGACCTGGTTAGCCGGTCCAACCCAATCCATCCCTTAAGCCCAAACAACACCGTTTTAATACCAAACGGCTTCGTCTCACCCCTCACCATCAGATCCAAGCCGTTCAGATCACTTGATCTAACGGCTCCAATCTCCCTTCCCCTTCCGTATATAAACTTGGCCCTTCACCCCACGCCCCCTATCTGAACCCCCCCTTCAGTCATCTCCTTCCCCAAGCCCTAAAACCCCCAAACCCTAACGCCGCCCTAGTTTCCCTTTCACCAAAACCCGACGGCATAAACGCCGATGACCACCCCCTTCACACCCCTGAAGCATCCAACCACCCTGAACACGAATCCACTAGCCATGTACCTCAAATCACCTCCTATCGTCTCGAATCTGGATTTGAAGATTCGAGACAAAACTCGATCTATACCAAACCTCACCATCTTTGTATCAGACACTCCCATGACTTCCCTCGTGACCAAACCAAGCTTGGTTTGGTCCGAATCTACCCACAACTTCTAAAAAACCAGATCTGAAAATCCAGACCCTAGAACACATGAACCTGTGGAATCCGGCCAGTCTTGACAGGGGTCTGAGGTCTAATAGACCTTAATCAAGGTGTTCTCGTGTGAGAACACCCTGATTAAAGTTTGTTTGGCCTCAAATGGTCAAAGCTAAGTCAGACTTGGGTCATTTCGGTTTAAACTCCCCCAATAAGTATCCCCTTTCCTTTTTAGTTTTGATTGAGTTGTCAGCATGATTTGTTGTGATTATTTGTTATTATCTGTTTATTTTTCCTGATTTCTTCCATCTCTAGCAAAGACCTTTTATTTGGTCGGTTGATTTTCTATGTGTGTTCTGAATGTACTCTGTGATATACATGCTCGTCAATTAGATTAATCGTCGAATAAGTTAACTCATATAGGTTCCCAGTAATTGAACAAAAATGTTTTTAAGTCATTCGGGACCCTGTACGTGTTGTTTATATGAGCGACTGATTATTACCTGTTATAATTAGTATAGTCGACTCGATAAACGTCGTCGATGAGTTTTCTATAACTAATGGATCAAATGAGCTAAATAATTTCACATGACTAATTGAACCTTGTCACTGACTGAATGCCCAGCATTGTCTGAAATGAGTTTGTTTGCATTGCAAAAATGACTGAAAAGGTTCAGTCCGGGGCAGTCCTGAATTTGAACCTTCAGAAGTTCAAAATGCCTTGATGCTGCAATGGGTTTAGGGCAGTAATAAGCAGGGTTTAACAAGGGTAGTCTGGGGTTTGAAAAGAACAGAAAAGGCCTAGTTTAAATAAGCTGACAAGTAGGGTACTAATTAAGATTAAACTAATACCAATGGGGAACAAGACATAAGAGCATGGGAATTTAAAATGAATACTAAAATGAGCCCATGACTCTTGATTAAAGAATAAACCAGGCGTGGGGAACAAATGGCTGGCACCAAAAGATGCTTAGGCATGGGCTTAAAGGGAATGGGCAGTCTGCAAGTGGAGGGAGGCAGGCAGCTTAGCTGCACTGGGTCGTTTGGCTTATAAATAGGCCATTTCAGAACTTAAAAAGGGCTGGAAAATTTTTAGTCTTGAGAGAGGTCTTGTGAGTTTAAAGAAAACGGAAAACATAAGGAAATTTCCAGTAAACACTATAACCAAACACTGTCTGAAAGCTATATAAGAGTTCATATTGGTCAAGCTGTCTTGGCCAAGTTCAGTTGTTTGCACTGTCTGAGCTGCTTGTGATTGTTGAACTGTTGGTGTTGCTGCATTGAACACTCTGTTACTTCTGTTGTTTCATTACTCTTTCCTGGGATTGTTTGTTTGGTGCTCGACTATCTGCTGGTTTTCTTTGTTCTGGGAATTATTGTTGGTTGTCTGTGGACTGTGGAAAACACTTGTGGTTGTTGGTTTGTTGCTGTGCTGTTGCTGTGTATCTGTTGCTGCTGTGTTTGTTGCATACTGCCCGACTGACCATTCCTTTCTTCTTTTTGTTCTCTATACCAGGTACACGCCTAATACACTGTCAGATGTAATTGGAAAATTGAGCATGAATACAAATGAAAAGACCTGAAGAATGTCTCTTTATACATAGATTGTTACATTAAAAATCATGTAATGTAGAATAATTTTATTCTTGTTTGGATGCTGGAAGTAGCTTGCACGCCTAGTAGATATCAATGCATGGTAATTGAATATCAGTTTGTATATGCATGCTGCTAGTTAAAAGTATTCCCAATGCATTGGGTTGTATCTTAGACTTAGTCTAATCGTGTAGCATATTCTTTAATACATGCCAAGCTTGAAGCTATCCATTGTTAGCTAAGTTCATTTCTTTTGATAAACTGCCTTATTATAATTGATAAACCACACCTTTAAAACAAAGAACACAAATTTACGGTCTCAACCTCACGAAGGTCGAGCCCAAGTTGAAACAGACCAAGCAGGCCTCGTCGGAAAATCAGTGGCCCAAGCCTGGCTAATCCCACACAAACTGGGTTTGAGCCTATGGGATTCGATCGCTCGTCTGTGAGACGCAGCCTCGTTTTCTGAAATTCTTTAGCATTCTGAATCCTACTATAAATGACCTGCAAGCATATAATTAACTAGGACTATCTCCGCTCTCAACTAATAGAGACAAATGCGACAAGAAACGTAGTTGCTATAGGATATCCTTTTAAAATAAAGACGAGATGAGCCTCGACAAAATAAAAACGCACAAACTGCGGGGCCCTCATTAAATGTATATTATCGAAGCATTCAGTTTCCAGGACGGGTCGTTTAGCAAATCTCACGGCCCTCCCAGAATAATAACGCGATAGTCTCTTTAAGCGCGCCTTAATAAGTCTTACCTTCCTAAACTCGGGTGCACATTTATGTGACCCAAATCCAATTCTCGACGGAGTCGAAATGTGTTTCTAATCACGGGTACATTGATTGTGACGTGGTTCGAGATGCGTGTCCATGACGTTGCAAATTCATTTTAAAAATAAGAATGAGATGAGCCTCGCCAAATAAAATACAAATTGCGGGGCCCTCAGTAAATATTTGTTTTAAAAAATTATTTGGACTTCGGGATGGACCGTTTAGTAAAATTTCACGGTCTTACCCAAAATAAATACGCTAGTCACTTCAGGCGCGCCTTTAATAATTTAATTTCCTTAAACTCGGGTGCACATTGATGTGACCCAAATCCAAATCTCAACGGAGTCAAAGTGTGTCGACGACTACGGGTACATTGATTGTAACGCGGTTCGAGATACATTTTCACAACGTTGCAATTCTTGATAAAAAAAACAGAAAAATGATAAAAGCGGTTAAAAGTTAAATTTTGCACATAAGATCACACTCGTATAAAATCAGATAATCAAGCCGAATATAACAGTTGAGCGACCGTGCTCGAACCACGGAACTCGGGAATGCCTAACACCTTCTCCCGGGTTAACAGAATTCCTTATCCGGATTTCTGGTACGCAGACTGTAATATAGAGTCATTCTTTTCCTCGATTCGGGATTAAAATTGGTGGCTTGGGACACCCTAAATCTCCCAAGTGGCGACTCTGAAATAAATAAACCAATCCCGTTTCGATTGTCCTTTAATTGGAAAAAACTCCCTTGCGCCCCCGCGGGTGCGGAAAAAGGAGGTGTGACAGCAGCTATGGACTTAGGAAAATAAGAGGGTAGAGAGTATAAATTAGGGTTTCAGTGGTGAAGAAATTTGGGGGTTGTGATGCGGTGGTGGCATCGTCTATGTTGCTAGTCGGGTAATGGAAGAAAAGAAATTAAAAAAGAGATAGAAACAAAAAAGAAAAGAAAAACTAAAAAACTATATATATTTAATAAAAGGAATTTAGGTCAGCTGAATTTTCTTAGATTTACTCTTAAGGGGTGGGTCTTATTTTATTTACTTGAGGACAAGCAAAAGCTTAAGTTTGGGGGAGTTGATAACTAGGGATTATGATGCATTTTACACTTCTTCTTACTTGAGTTTTGATTAAAAATGTGTACAAAATGGTCCCAAAGGCTTACATGTTGTACTTGTTTGCAGGGTTTGGTCAACAAGGTGACAATTCGTCAAAACCAGCTCAAAAAGGAGTGAAACATGCACAAGTACCAAGAACAAGTCCATGCACAGTGCAACAGACTCACCGCGGCCGCACTCGATATTGTGCGGTCCGCAAAGAGGGAGTTCAAAGAGTTGAAGATTTGGAGGTTAATGCCAATGCGGTCCGCGGTCCCTTTTGTGCGGACCGCAACAGAAGCTATCGCGGCCATGGTGCATTTTGTGTGGCCCGCGGTGGCCAAGTTCAGAGAGCAGAGTTTAAAGCCAAAAAGCCTCACTGCGGCCGCACTCGATTTTGTGCGGACCGCACTACCCCGCAAGGGTATTTTTGTCCAGAAATTAGGCCTAGTATAAATAGTTTTTTCCCATTTTTAGGCCATCAATTGTATTTTAACTTCCATCTGCGCTCGTGAACAGTGTTCCTTACCTATTTTGAGTAATTTTAGAATAGTTTTATCATTGAATCTTCAAGTAGTAGCTTGTAATTAAATTTTATGGGTTTTCCTTTATCTATTTCTTTGGTTTCTTCTGTTATCATGAGTAGCTAGACCCATTAGCTAGGGTTGTGTCTTAACTCTAGTGTGGGTATTTGATGGGTCTTGTGTTTTAAGGCTTGAATGTCTATGGGTGTTTGATATTTGGACTAATTTATGGTTTCAATGTTGAATTAGTGGTTGCAAGCACTAATTTGTGCCTATTTGACTTGAGTTTTTCTTGAGAAAGAGAACTTGAGTCTAGGAAAATTAGTCCAACAAGGAATTGGGGCGTATTCAAGAGATTGATAGCCTCAATTAAAGGGTTAAACCTAGAGATAGTAATACCCGACTTGAACCTAAATTGCTTGCACAAATTATCATACCCAATTGGTCTTGAAAAGTCAATTAGGACAAAATCACTCAAAAACTACCAAGAGGTATAGAGTGAGAATTTCAGTGCATTGGTTATATCGTAATCCCCAACATGACAACCTAGCCTTAGCCTTGAGAACCCATCAAGTACCCACCTAGGAGAAAGTCACTTCCCTAGTGCCTTCTTAACTATTTAGACAACCCTCAAGTATTTCACTCTTAACTTAATTTAGCATCTTATTAGCATAATATTAGAAGTAATCAAAAGACCAACTATGATTAGAAGTGCAATTAAGAGTAATTACGCATCTCTAATTTAGATAGAAACCCAATTCCCATTTCTAGCTCCCTGTGGAAATCGATCCGACCTTCTCGGGTAAAAGCTTCTTTGACCACTCTCGCTACTTTGTAGTAGTGCAGGGTTGGCACCGATTAGGGGTAATAGGACCCCCGAAAAGAAAAAAATTATAGTTGGGATTTCGGTCATAGGTTGTGGGGTACTTATGCATTTTCCCTTAGGTTTTAATTAGAATATTAATATACTTTAACAGTTATTCAAGTATATATTTAATGTACTGTTAAATTTTAACTGGACTACAAACATCATTAAATAGTATATTATAGTGTATATTTTATAGGACTGTCAAATTTGGCTAAGCCCAAATGACCCGCCGAAGGATGGACTAGTTATTGACCCGCTCATTTATTGAACTCAACCCATCTTGATCCAACTCATCTCAGCCCAGTTAAAATTAGGTTATTTTATAGTCCAAATTGATCTATGAGTAACTTTGCTAAAATATATTAAAAATAAATTTATTTTTTATTTGATATGTTATATATGCCCATAACAAAAAAAAAGTTTTATTTAGTAAATATACAATTCGTAAGAAATAATATATATTAACTAAAGATTGATAAGAGTTGGGTGGGTTGCGCTATGACCCAAAATTTAGCACATCTTGACCCAACCCATCTTAGCTCAAGTAACTTTTGAGCGGGTCATTTGACTAGTTCAATTATTGACCCAACCCATTTCAACCCTCCCAAAATCGGGTCAATCTGCCCATTTGATACCCCTATTATTCTAGTAGTCAAGCGCGGTTGTTATTGCAAAGTTTTTATTAAACTAAAAAAGGGATCTTTACTCAAATAGCCGGCCATATTCATTGTTTACTTTTTCTAGCCATATACATAGATTATAAATTGATTGTACACAATTATACACATATAATACATAAATTATGCACATATTATACCTCCACTGGCTATTTTTAGTTTAAGAGGTTCGGTGGCTGCTATTTGGGTTAATTCTTCCTAAAAAAATCAAAAGCTCAAAAAGGTCACAAATAAACAGCGGCCTAAAATGGTAATACCCGGTTAAATTTCTACCACTCGTTAGATATTTGGGCAATAAATTTTATATACATATACATCTTAACATGGTAGAAATAACACAAGGTTGCCACTTATAACACCCTAATTAAAATCAGTATTTTAAAACGGGAAAATTTCACATAAGAACAACTCGAAACCCTACTTTTCAATTTTATAGCACATATTTCAATTTATAACCAACTAGCCCAAAAATAATAGGCTAAGATTCAACATCCAACTTCAATATGTTCTCAAAGTTACTATTTAATTTTTATAAAAGATTGCTTAAGCTTTTAAGTTAATTTTCGAATCAGTAACTGTAACTCAAATATTAGTTCAACAAACCAAATCCATTTGGATGGTGAAAATTAGATTTTTAACAAGCTTAAATATATGGTTTAGATTCCGAATTTGCTTTTGTGAGAAATTTGGAATGGGTATTATCTAGAATTGTTAGAAATAGTATAAGGAGGTTGTATATAAAATTTGAATTCATTTAATGGAGATTTGGACGGATTTTGAATAAGAATTGCAACTGAAAATCATGGAAGAAGTTCGTCCACAGACGCTTGTATAAAGGTGTATAAAAATGAATAATAGTGTATAAGATGTGTTTATACACTCATATATACTATTATACAAGATTATACATAATAATACAAAAAACTAACTTCGTCTTCTTCTTTGCGTTTTTTTTCTGAAATTTAACTCAAATCTATTCCAAATCACTTCAAATTTAAATTTTGTACTCCTTTTGATATTTTCAATCAGTTGGAACAACACTCAATCCAAACAACTAACAAACTCATAAAATCTTATTTTTGAAAGCAAAGCTTTGAATGGCCTTCAATGGTGGAATGTTGAATCTTCAATTTTCTTACATTGCAACCAGGTGACACAGGGAAGAAGCAGTAATGGTGGACGACCCCTTGAAGCATATATAGAAGATGTGAGAAGAAAAGAGAGTGAAAGCAATGGTTGTGAAAATATAGATTTAACTCCATAGCTTTTAGAAGCAATGATTGTAAGAAAATAGATTTTGAATTTGCTAGTGCTTTCAAAATATATATAATATGGGCTAGGTAGGGTAAAACTTAAAAATATGGGCTATTTTTTGTTATGGTGTGAAGTCAAGTGTATTTTCTTTTAATTCTTTCTTTTAAAACGTGTGGACGAGAGACAAGACATTTTATTTATAACGGGGCGAGGCACCCTGAGACGCATGTCGTAAGCCCATGGATATTTAATTTTAATGTTTTATAAATTAATAAAATAAATATAAAAAAATATATTAAAAATATAAAAAAAACCAAGTAAATTATTGTAACGATCCGGTCGTTCGTTCAGAGAGTTATAGCCCCGTTTTTTCCCAATTCTTCTTCTTTGTGTGTTTTTCAGCTATGTTGAGTTGTATTGAGTTGGTAGGTTTGGGTTCAAAATAGTTCTGGAATGAAATGAACACTTCGTCTCTTAGTTAGAAAGCTTATAAGTTAGAAAAGTCAACCGGAAGTTGACTTGTGAGTAAACGAATTTGGATTTAGATTTTTATGATTCGATTAGCTTCGTTGGGTGATTTTAGACTTAGGAGTGTGTCCGAATATAATTTGGAGGCCCGTGGTAGAATTAGGCTTGAATTGGCGAAAATTGGAAGTTTAGAAGTTCTTAGGCTTGAATTCAAGATTGATTTGGTGTTTTGGTGTTGTTTTGGGTGTTCCGGAGGTTCGACTAAGTTCGGGTAGTGATATATGACTTGTTGGAATTATTGGTTGAAGTCCCGAGGGGCTCGGATGAGTTTCGGATTGGGTTGGGTTGGGTTGCGCTCGTTTTTCTTATGTTTCGACGTTGTTTTTTCAAGCATAAACGATATCATATTGAATAAATAAGCTCTGATTTCTATTTTGATTGAAGCATTAGATCTGTATTGTAATTACAGACCCGTAGCAAAAAGAATCGTCGAATTTAGGCATCGTATGTCGGGGTGTCACTAGTCATGAGCATCTATAAGTCATAATACAAATCCGCTAAGTCTATAAACTAGTACAACTGTGTGAAAGGAGATAGATGTGATAGAGATGGAGAAACACGGGACTACGGACGTCAAGCAGCTACCTCGTGAACTCCGAATGTCCGCCTGAAGCTGGAAGGATCAATACTCGGGAGCGGAACCAGCTACGCCTGAATCTGCACATAGGGTATAGGGAGTAAAATGAGTACTCCAACTTAGTGAGTAACAAATGTAAATAAAGACTGAAAGCAAGAAATCACGTAAGGCACAAAGCATTCTATAATGAAGCAGTAAAACCATTTGAAAACAGCAAATCAATTAAAAGATAAGAAAAATCCTTTTTCAACAAGTAAGCAGATAGTGGACAGGCAATTAAGGAAAAATAAACACGTAAAGGTTCGCCCCCTCGGGCACAGTATCAACGAATCCGCCCCTCGGGCAACATCTTAGAACAGTATCAGCCCCTCGGGCTCAAATCTCATATCACAATATCATCCCTTCGGGCTTAATCTCATATCCCAATGGGTACCCGCGCTCACTGGGGGTGTACAGACTCCTGGAGGGGCCCCTTACGGCCCAAGCACAATATCAAGCCACCTCGTGGCATCATCACTAGGCCTTCGGCCTCATATCAATCAAGCCACCACGTGACGTACATATCTTAGGCCCTCGGCCTCAAATCAATATCAGTGTTTCCTCACAACATAGGCCCTCAGCCTTACTCAGTCAAAAATCCTCACAGGCCCCTCGGGCAATAGTAAAACCGTGTTTCGTAGCCCAAACATCATTTAAAATATCATTTAAGTCTTAAAACTGAGTAAACATGGCTGAGTATGAAAATAGTGCAAAAGAACATGACTGAGTTCAAGTATAAAATCAAAACAGTGAGGAAATATCAATAAAAAGCCCCGAAGAGTTCAAATAGTTGGCACTAGGCCCAAATAAGGCATTCAGCCAAATAATAATGATAGTAAATAGTTTTCAATCAAATACGCGGTAAAATCATCAATCGGGACTGACCAAGTCACAATCCCCAATAGTGCACGACCCCACACTCGTCATCGAGCGTGTGCCTCACCTCAATATTGCACTATGATGTGCAATCTGGGGTTTCAAACCCTCAGAATATCATTTACAATCATTACTCACCTCGAACCGGTCAAATCTCTAGCTCGTGATACCTTTGCTTCTCGAATCGACCTCCACTCGCGTCGAATCTATCCAAAATCAGAATGAGGACGTTAAAATAGACTAAGGGAACGAAACCCAAGCGAAAATAATCAAAATACTACACAAATCCCGAAATTACCAAAACCTGACCCCCGGGCCCACGTCTCAGAATTCGATAATTTTTATATCAATAGATTCTTATCTCCCCACGAGTTCATACATATTAAAAGTTCTCAAATCCGACCCCAAATGGTCCTTCAAATCCTCAATTAAAGGTCTAAGTTTCCAAGCCCTAGTTCTTCAATTTTCGGCTCAATTTCCATGATTTTCTAGGTGGAATTCACATAATGATCGAGTTTTAAGTCCAAGAATCTTACCTCCAAGTGATTCCCCTTGAATCCCTTTTCAATCTTCAATCTCCTTCAAAAAGCTCCTAAAACAACCAACTATGGAGGAAATAAGCCCCAAAATCGCAGACAAGACGAGCTTAAAAAACTTTTGCCCAGGCATTAATTCCTTCTTCACGAACCTTATTCAAACTTTTACCAACCTTCGAAACACCTCAAACAATATCAAATCAACCAAAACACATCGAATTCAAGCCAAACTTTCTAAAATCTTCCGAATTCCGCTTTTGATCAAAATACCTAACCAAACCACGTCCGAATGACCTGAATTTTTGCACATACATCCCAAATGACACAACGGAACTATTGCAACTCTCAGAATTCAATTCCGACCCCTATATCAAAATATCGCCTACCAACCGGAAATCGCCAATTCAAGCCTAAATCTACTCCGGACCTCCAAAAGCCATTCTGATTGCACTCCTAAGTCCCAAATCACCTCCCGAAGGTAACCGAACAACCGGAACTCACATCCAAGCCCTCTAACACAGAAGTCAACATCCAGTTGACTTTTCCAACTTAAACTTCCTTAAAAGAGACTAAGTGTCTCAAACTTTACCAAAATCATTCTGGATTCGATCCGACCAACCCGATACCACAAAACACGGATAACAAAGCATAAAGAAGCAGAAATAGGGAAAAGGGAGCAGTAACCCATGAGACGACTGGCTGGGTCGTCACATCCTCCCCAACTTAAACAAATGTTTGTCTGCGAACGAATCAAGAAATATACCTGAAGCCTCAAACAGGTGAGGATATCTACTCTGCATTTTCCGCTCGGTATCCCAGGTAGCCTCCTCCACTGGCCAACCTCTCCACTGAACTTTCACTAAATCTATATCCTTTGACCTCAACTTTCGAACCTGATGACCCAAAATAGCTACTAGCTCTACATCATAAATCAAATCACCATCCAACTGAACCTTGCTGAAATCCAAAACATGAGACGGATCCCCATTATACTTTCGGAGCATAGAAACATGAAATACCAGATGCACAGTCGACAAGCTAGGTGGCAAAGCAAGCTCATAAGCCACCTCCCCAATCCTCCGAAGCACCTCAAAAGGCCCAATGAACCGCGGACTCAATTTCCCCTTCTTCCCAAATCTCATAACACCCTTCATGGGTGAAACCTTCAATAGAACCTTTTCGCCAACCATGTAAGACACATCTCGAACCTTCCTATCAGCATAACTCTTTTGCCTCGATTGCATTGTACGAAGCCTCTTTTGAATCACGTTCACCTTTTCTAAGGCAACCTACACCAAGTTTGTCCCCAATAGCCTAGCCTCACCGGGCTCGAACCAATCAACTGGAGATCTACACCGCCTCCCATACAAGGCCTCATATGGCGCCATCTGAATACTCGACCGGTAGTTGTTGTTATAAGCAAACTCTGCGAGAGGTAAGAACTGATCCCATGACCCTCCGAAATCAATGACATAAGCACGCAACATGTCCTCCAATATCCGAATAGTGCGCTCGGACTGCTTGTCCATCTAAGGGTGAAAAACTGTGCTCAACTCAACCTGAGTACCCAACTCTCGCTGCACAGACCTCTAAAACTGCGATGTAAACTGAGTGCCCCTATTTGAAATGATAGAAATTGGGACACCATACAAACGAAAAATCTCCCGGATATAGATCTCTGTCAACCGCTCTGAAGAATAAGTAGTACACACAGGAATGAAGTGAGCGGACTTGGTCAGCCGATCCACAATCACCCAAATAGCATTGAACTTTCTCAAAGTCCGTAGAAGTCCAACAACAAAGTCCATAGTGATCTTCTCCCACTTCCACTCGAGAATATCCATCTGCTGAAGCAAGCTACCTGATCTCTGATGCTCATATTTCACCTACTTACAATTGAGACACCGAGCTACAAATCTCACAATGTCTTTCTTCATTCTCCGCCACCAATAGTGTTGTCTCAGATCCTGATACATCTTCGTGGCACTAGGATGAATAGAATACCGCGAGCTATGGGCCTCTTCAAAGATCAACTCCGGAAGCCCATCCACATTGGGCACACAGATCCGGCCCTGCATCCTCAACACCCCATCATCTCCAATGGTCACATCTCTAGCATCATCATGTTGAACTCTGTCCTTAAGGACAAGCAAGTGCGGATCATCATATTGGTGTTCTCTGATGCGATCATATAAAGAAGACCGAGAAACCACACAAGCCAATACCCGACTGGGCTCCAAAATATCTAACCTCACGAACCGATTGGCCAAGGCCTGAACATCAACTGCAAGAGGTCTCTCTCCAACTGGAATATATGCCAAACTCCCCATGCTTACTACTTTTTGGCTCAAGGCATCAGCCACCACATTAGCCTTTCCCGGATGGTATAATATAGTGATATCATAATCCTTAAGCAACTTCAACCATCTCCGCTATCTCAAATTAAGATCCTTTTGCTTGAACAAATGCTGAAGACTGCGATGATCAGTGAACACCTCACAAGATACGCCATACAAGTAATGCCTCCAAATCTTCAATGCGTGAACTATGGCAGCCAACTCCAAATCATGAACGGGGTAGTTCTTCTCATGGGGCTTCAACTGCCGAGAAGCATAAGCAATAACTCTACCCTCCTGCATCAACACACAACCAATCCCAACTCTTGAAGCATCACAATACACAGTATATGAACCTGAAGCTGATGGCAAAACTAACACTGGAGCTATGGTCAAAGTTGTCTTGAGCTTCTGAAAGCTCTCCTCACACTCGTCTGACCATACAAATGAAGCACCTTTCTGAGTCAACTTGGTCAAGGGCAATGCGAAAGATGAGAATCCTGAACAAAATGGCGATAATAACCCACCAAACCAAGAAAGCTGCGAATCTTTGTGGCTGAGGATGGTCTAGGCCAACTCTAAATCGCCTCTATCTTCTTCGGATCAACCTGAATACCCTCGCTGGACACCACGTGCCCCAAGAAAACCACTGAACTGAGCCAAAACTCACACTTGGAGAATTTTGCATAAAGCTTCTCCTCCCTTAATCTCTGCAACATAACTCTCAAATGCTCTGCGTGCTCCTCCTGACTACGCGAATATACCAGAATATTATCAATGAAAACTATGACAAATGAGTCAAGATAAGGCCGGAATACACTGTTCATCAAATGCATGAACGATGTTGGGGCATTGGTCAGCCCAAAAGACATCACCAAGAACTCATAATGACTATATTGGGTCCTGAAAGTTGTCTTAAGAATATCCGAGTCCCTGATCTTCAATTGGTGATAACCAAAATAGAGATCAATCTTGGAGAACACTCTCGCTCCGTGAAGCTGGTCGAATAAATCATCAATGCGAGGCAAAGGATACTTGTTCTTAATTGTTACCTTGTTCAATTGCCTATAATAAATGCACATCCTCATTGTGCCATCCTTCTTCTTCACAAATAGAACTGGCGCATCATAAGGTGACACACTAGGCTGAATGAACCCTTTATCAAGGAGTTCCTGAAGTTTCTCCTTTAATTCCTTCAACTCCGCTGGTACCATACGATACGGAGGAATAAAAATAGGTTGCCTGCCCGGCACCAGGTCAATACCGAAATCAATATCCCTGTCTGGTGGCATGCCCGGCAGGTCTGCAGGAAACACATCGGGAAAATCCCTCACAACTGGAACAGAATCAATATTGGGAGTCTCAGCACCGACATCCCTCACAAAGTCTAGATACGAAAGACAACCCTTCCCAACCATACGCTGGGCTTTCAAGAATGAGATCACTCTACTGGGAAGATAATCAGACATACCTCGCCACTCAATCCGTGGCACACCCAGTATAGCCAATGTGACTGTCTTAGCATGACAGTCCAGAATAGCACGACACGAAGATAGTCAATCCATGCCCAAAATGACATCGAAATCCACCATACACAATAATAAAAGATCCACACGGGTCTCCAGACCCCCAATAGTCACCACACACGACTGGTACACATGGTCTACAACAATATCTCCCACCGGGGTAGATACATGAATAGGTGAAGCAAGAAACTCACGGGGCGTACCCAAATAACGAGCAAAGTATGATGACACATAAGAAAAGGTGGAACCGAAATCAAATAATACAGAGACATCTATGTGGCAGACTAAAACAATACCTGTAATAACAGCATATGAAGCAATAGCATCAGGTCTAGCTAGAAGTGCATAGAAACGGGCCTGACCGCCAACTGATCGACCTCCCGTACGCCTCAAATAGGAACCAACATAGCACATAGTCGTGCAGTCAACTAATCCATAGTAGACTCCCCCACTTAGCTCGAAGCCATAGATCAAAACACACTCAATAACTCATAACGCATATACTCTATTGCTGCCATAGTTCCATAGTGAGATTAAACTCCATCCTTCATAAGTTCGTGAAACACAGACCATCTGGTACTTTAACTCTTATGCAAATCTCACATTCACTCGCGTAGTATTCAAGCCTACTCTCTTAAGCAACCCAAATTCAAATTGTGAAACATATATTTCCCTGGTAACAAAGATCTTCCAATAAATGACACAAGGAATTATGCAAACTTCAGAACAATCCGCAGGAGATAACCCTATCTGTTTTGCCTCAAACTAACATTTCCGCATACCTTCCACCGTCATAAACATTACTCAGTCACTTAAACTTTCTGAGTCTGAACTCAGACCGCAACATGAAATTTACTCCACTCCCAACTAGGAAACATAGAAAGATTCTTCACACACCCATAACTCAGGCTATACCTCAAATCATGATGAATATCAAGTACCTAATAGTTCTTCTATCCTCCAGCACACCATTCTCGTCGTTTCCAAATCATATGAATATACCTCGTAATCATACATACTCATCATGTAGCTATCCAGTCATTACTCCCCTTAATTGGGACACAACAGAACATATAGATCCAGAAGCACGCTCTCACGAAATCAACAGCTCAGGGCTCGAGCTATAGGCAAAAATCCGGCCTCAAGTCCTCCAGACTAGCCCAACCTCAACGCACAGAAAATCATATCTCGCCTCTCGATCAGGGAATCACAAGCCATCGATGTACATTTGATACTGAGCGCTCATGAGCGCATACGAATGCGTGGAAGGAATTTAAAGAGTTACATTTCAAGCGGAATCAAGGACGCACGATAAGAATTTCAAGAATATGAAGCTTTTCCTAAAGGTTCTGTAGCCTCACGAGGATAAATACAAACGTCTCTGTACCGATCCGCGAGACTCTACCAAACCTACTCATGACTCGTGAGACCTATGTAACCTAGGCTCTTATACCAACTTGTCACGATCCTAAACCCGGACTCGGTCGTGATGGCGCCACTCGTGAAGACAAGGCCAACCGACACTTCTTATTTTCCAATTTATTAACAGTTAAGCATTTAGAAACAGTCGAAACATGAATAAATAATCCAAAGTAGCAGATAATATCATAAATACGCGAAAGAATAACCCAACACAGCCCTAACTGGGGTGTCACTAGTCATGAGCATCTATAACTCACAATACAAATCTGCTAAGTCTATAAACTAGTACAACTCTCTGAAAGAAGATAGAGGTGAGAAAGATGGAGAAACACGGGACTGCGGACATCAAGCAGCTACCTCGTGAACTCCGAATGTCCGCCTGAAGCTGGAAAGATCAGCACTCGGGAAGGGAACCAGCTATGCCTGAATCTGCACACAGGGTGCAGGGAGTAAAGTGAGTACTCCAACTCAGTGAGTAACAAATGTAAATAAAGACTGAAAGCAAGAAATCACGTAAGGCACAAAGCATTCTATAATGAAGCAGTAAAACCATTTGAAAACAGCAAATCAGTTAAAAGATAAGAAAAATCCTTTTTCAACAAGTAAGTAGATAGTGGACAGGCAATTAAGAAAAAATAAACACGTAAAGGTTCGCCCCTCGGGCACAGTATCAACGAATCCACCCCTCGGGCAACATCTCAGAACAGTACCAGCCCCTCGGGCTCAAATCTCAGATCACAATACTAGCCCCTCTGGCTCAATCTCAAATCACAATAGGTACCCACGCTCACTGGGGGTGTACAGACTCTTGGAGGGGCCTCTTACGGCCCAAGCGCAATATCAAGCCACCTTGTGGCATCATCACTAGGCCCTCGGCCTCATATCAATCAAGCCACCTTGTGGCGTACATATCTCAAGCCCTCGGCCTCAAAACCAATATCAGTGTTTCCTCACAACATAGGCCATCGACCTTACTCAGTCAAAAATCCTCACAGGCCCCTCGGGCAATAGTAAAACTGTGTTTCTCAGCCCAAACATCATTTAAAATATCATTTAAGTCTTAAAACTGAGTAAACATGGCTGAGTATGAAAATAGTGGAAAATAACATGACTGAGTTCAAGTATAAAATCAAAACAGTGAGGAAATATCAATAAAAACCCCGAAGGGTTCAAATAGTTGGCACTAGGACCAAATATGGCATTCAACCCAAATAATAATGATACCAAATAGTTTTCAATCAAATACGCGGTAAAATCATCAATCGGGATGGACCAAGTCACAATCCCCAATAGTGCACGACCCCACACTCGTCATCGAGCGTGTGCCTCACCTCAATATAGCACTACGATGTGCAATCCGGGGTTTCAAACCCTCTGAACATCATTTACAATCATTACTCACCTTGAACCGGTCAAATCTCTAGCTTGCGACGCCCTTGCCCTTCGAATCGGCCTCCACTCATGTTAAATCTATCCAAAATCAGAACGAGGACGTTAAAATAGGCTAAGGGAACGAAGCCCAAATGAAAATAATCAAAATACTACACAAATCCCGAAATTACCAAAACCCGACCCTCGGGCCGACATCTCGGAATTCGATAATTTTTACATCAATAGATTCCTTATCTTCCCACGAGTTCATACATATTAAAAGTTCTCAAATCCAACCCCAAATGGTCCTTCAAATCCTCAATTAAAGGTCTAAGCTTCCAACACTAGTTCTTCAATTTTTGGCTTAATTTCCATGATTTTCTAGGTGGAATTCACATAATGATCGAGTTTTAAGTCCAAAAATCTTACCTCCAAGTGATTTCCCTTGAATCCCTCTTCAATCTTCAATCTCCTTCAAAAAGCTCCTAAAACGACCAACTATGGAGGAAATAAGCCCCAAAATCGTGGACAAGACGAGCTTAAAAACTTTCTGCCCAGGCATTAATTCCTTCTTCGTGAACGCGGTCAAAGCCTCGTGTTCGCGAAGCACAACGCTGACCAAAACTCTCCTTCGCGAACATGACCCTACCATCGCGAACGCAATGTATCAGCCTCTCAAACCTACGCAAATGCGACAATGCCTCTCGCGAACGCAATGCATACTAACCCGGCCCTTCGCGAACGCAGGACTCCCCTTAGCGAACGTGAAGGCCAAACTTGACGCCTCCCTTCCTGACCAAGCGAACACGAGGGTCCACTCACGAACGCGAAGACCAAAATACCTGCAACTGCTGGAACTCAAAATCTGCAACTTTTTTAACTTCAAAATGATCCGTTCAACCCCTCGAAACTCACCCGAGGCCCCCAGGACCTCAACCAAAGGCATCAACATAACCCAAAACCTTATTCAAACTTGTACCAACCTTCAAAACACCTCAAACAACATCAAATCAACCAAAACACATCGGATTCAAGCCAAACTTTCTAAAATCTTTCGAATTCCGCTTTTGATCAAAACATCTAACCAAACCACATCCGAATGACTTAAAATTTTGTACACACATCCAAAATGACACAACAGAACTATTGCAACTCTCGGAATTCCTTTTCGACCCCTATATCAAAATCTCGCCTACCAACCGGAAATCGCCAAAATATCAACTTCGCCAATTCAAGCCTAAATCTACTCCGGACCTCCAAAACTCATTCCAATCGCACTCCTAAGTCCCAAATTACCTCCCGAAACTAACCAAACCATTGGAACTCATATCCGAGCCCTCTAACATAGAAGTCAACATCCGGTTGACTTTTCCAACTTAAACTTCCTTAAAAGAGACTAAGTGTCTCAAACCTTACCAAAATCATTCAGAATTCGATCCGACCTCGAGGATTGTCCTCGACAATCAACACATCGAGTCGTCAAACACTCGAACTTATAAGACCTCAAAGAGGCTCATTCGAGCTCATAAGACCTCAAAGAGGCATTCCCTCGATATTAAGGCCAAGGCCATCACTCTCGAGGACTAGAGGCTACGGCCATATAAAGGACTACGGTCATATAAAAGGCTACGGCCGAAATAATGCAGCTCGGAGACGTCCGAATTCCATCATAAAACTAAAAGGCCTTCATATACTTCGAAAAAACCGGTTAAATCAGCCTACCCTCGTCAAAAACAAATTATAAGGGGCTCCAATATATTTAGCCCTCGAATAATGCGAAGGCTTCGAACATTAAGCCTTCGAAAAAACCTCTAGAGGTATTCGATTAAATGTTGCATATCAAATTACAAACGAGTTTCGAATCAATTAAAAAACCCAAACGGGTACAAAAAACACATGCTAAGGCATACAAAATTTTCACTAAAGTCTTTTAGTCGAAAAGAGGGAAACGTTTATAGCCATTTTAGAGTCTGAATCGGTCCCACCCAAAAAGCCTAAGGGCCAACCCAAAAGAGCCTAAGGGTCAACCTAAAAGACCTTAAGGTCTAATGTTTAAAGAGCTTTAAGGACGAAGCACACCATGCTCGAAGACCTTACCCAACTCAGACTCAAAAGTCCCGAGCTAAAACTTAGCTCGAAGATTGAACCTTAATAGGTAACCTATTATCGATCATTGATCAAAATACAAAAATTTGAAGGTCTACTCTACCCCAAATTTGATTCAACGCTCAGAGGTTAGAGCATAAGAAATTTCAACGCTGAAGAAAAATTGAATGCAAACGATCAAGGAGACTCCTTTTTATATATACAAAAAGTTATTACATGGGAGTCCTACAAAGAAAAAATTACAAAAGGATAAAAAAAGTTCTGATGGGTCGGTCTCATCGACCCCGGCAAAATAACCATGGAAGGGGTCATTTTCACTCGGGACACCTCCGAGCTCGGACGTCTTCATATTCTGAGCATCCCTGGTGGTATCCTCGGAGAAGGCCGAAAATGATGAAGGTTGACCTGCTGTCATGGCCTCGACGAGGTCACCTGAGGCATTCTATTCACTAAAAGTTTGAGAAGCAGTTACCGCGTCATATGATACAGGGCCTTCATTCCCCTTTTCTTTTAAAGCTCCTTCCTCGAGACTAGGGGCCCCGATCTTAGTAGGCTTGATAGCCTCGGAGGATTTCCCGGTTCGAGTCACCAACATCGAACCCTCCATCTCGTCACCATCATCATCCATTAACTGGTGGGCCGATTCAACATCCACACTGATGACGACGTTTCTCCTATGCCTACGAGCGGTCTCTGATTGGCTTTGGGTGTCCTCCCCCTTCGAGGACCTCTTTCTCTTGTTATCCTCCTTTGGCTTTGGGGTCGAAGATCCTGCTTCCTCCCCGGAAGGGGGCGACCTCATCTCAAAGAACTCACTAATACCCATGATAGGGAAATTAGGTCACATGAAGAAAGATATTCTTGATAAGGAAAAAACCATTATGGCGCGGACCATGATGGTTCGCTTCCCACTTGCCCTTCGACAAGTCCTGCCATTTGCGTTTGTCATATGGTGAAGTAGCATCTAGTTTGCGAACCCAGTACTCAAGGTTGAGGATCGCATTAGGCAAGCCACTACTATTAGACAAAATATTTGAACCAGAGAGTATTTGTGTTGAAGTCCTATAGTCATTCTTAATTAGCCTTCTTTGTAATGTGCCATGTTGATCTTGTTGGTAAGAAGGCATAGCAAAATTTGATGGTCTTCCAAAAAGTATGCATCGCTCATGTGCATGCATGGCTCCATATCTAGCTAGACTATCTGCAACACAATTTTGCTCTCTGTAGATGTTTTGTAGAGGTGGACTATTCAGCTGTTGGAGTAATAACCTGCAATCATTAATAATATTAGTGTATTGCATTGTAGGTGAGTTAAACATACCGATTATTGCATGTGCATCATCTCAATGATGATTGGTTTGAGATGTTGTTGTACAACAATTTTCAGTCTCATGAAGAGTGCAAGAAGTTTTGTTTGAACACTAGTTCCTTCTTCCGCGGTTCCTGCAAATCCTATAATCCAGTTGCCTTTTTGATTTCAAAAGACACCACCAATACCATATTTGCTCTTATTAGAGGAGCAAGACCCATCGATGTTTAGTTTATAAGTGGCTTGATTTGGTGGATGCCATTTTATATAAAGGGGTGTCAGGAAATGATGTTTTACTGAAGGATGTTTTAAGAAATAATATTCAGCTGTCATTTTTATAATAAAAGATATATTTAGATTGAATATATAAATGATATAGAAAATTATCATTTGTTCGAACAACTGAAAAAGGAAATAATGGAGATTTGTTTAGAATAAAGTTTGTCCAAGGTTGAACATGTTTTCTAATTAAAATTTGGACATAAATGATTATCTCGTTTATTGGTCCACGAAGCAAGTTTCAATTTATGCTAAACCTTAAGTTGTCTTTTCCCCATAAAAGAAAATATTTCGTTTTGATTCTTAATGCTTAATTATGGTGTACGTGAGTTAAATATTACTTAGTTAGGATTAATTACGTAAAAGTTCAAATAAAGAAAAATTTAATACGTAATATTCTAATTCATTTTAAAGTCTTAAAATTTAGAAAAATAATAAAATGACTATTTTATCCAGTGTGAAATTAATTTTTTAAAGGGTAAAAAAGGCGAACGGTATTTCACTAAAGACCTTCATAGTTTTAACATAGTACTAATCTTAGGGTACACGCCTTGCGTGTGTATCCTACATCATAAAATATACTATTTCAAAAAATTATAAAAGAATTAATAAACAATGTGTTTGATATTTAAAATAAAAATATACAAAAAATGTATAAGTTCTCGAAAATGAATTTAGCTGGCTCGATAAATTCCTTTCATAAAAGATCTTATATGCCTTATAAAAGAATATTATTATTTCTATGACCTAAAAAAAAATAAACAAAATATATATACAAATAGTTTTATCAACCAAGATTTGTCAAAATAAGCATAAAATTTTTGAATTTCTCTGTCATTTTGGGAACGAAGAGGTTGATGTTATGCTCATAGAAAAATTGATAAAGGGAAACATAAAGTCTAAATGACTTATTTTTTACAACAAATAATTTAATATAGAACATAAGTGTAGTTGTCATTTGTAAAATAATAATAATAATAATTGTAACGACCCGACGGCCGATCGTTTTGAGCTCTAACGCGTCGTTCGGCGGTTTGAGGTCATGAGCAACTTCACTTCAGGTATTATGACTTGTACGCATGATCGGAATTGAAATTCGAGAAGTTCGGAGTGGATTTGGAAAGAGAATTCTCATTTCGGAAGCTTTACATTGGAAGAATCTGACTATGGGTTATTTTGAGCAAACGACCCCGGAATGGAATTTTGATGATTCCAATAGTTTTGTATGGTGATTTCGGACTTAGGCGCATGTTCAGATTTGGATTTGGAAGTCCGTAGGACAATTCGACGTATTTTGGTGAAAGTTGAAAAATAGAAGATTTTTGGAAAGTTTAACCGAGAGTTGTCTTTTTAAAAATCGGGGTCGGAATCTGATTCTGAAAATTGGAATAACTCCATGATGATAGGCTATAATTGCATATTTTAGTCGCTTATTACACTCTAATGTACTGCACTTTGATTGAGTTTGAGCTTTAATTGCTAGTGTTATGCACTAAATTGTATATTTTATGCCTTGTAGGAGTGATTCCGAGCTATGTAGATATTATGGAATAAATTCAAGTGATTTGGAGCTTTGAAGTCTGAGTAAAATCCCAAGGAATCAAGTCGGGAGCGTGTTAGGGGATCAACGGATGATAGTCAAGAACGAAACGGAGAATCGAGCGGGCATACATCGCATTGTCTAGTAAAATACACATAACTTTTCGCTCAGAACTCCGCTTGGGCTCCACAATATATCGTTGGAAAGCTATTAGAAAGAGATACAACTTTCATGCTTTGAATTTTTGCGAATTCCCACTATCTCACCGCACAGTGCGCCGCATCTGTGCACTTTTCCAACAGTCTGTCAGGAAACAGCTCTCTGAACCTCCCCACTACCGCGCCGCACAGTGCGTCGCAGCCTGCAGCGCGCCTGTACAAATTTTATAGAGTGATTGTCCTATTTCGAGAAGGAGAACGTATTTTCGTTTGGGCCCAACCCTACTTGGTATATATACATGGAAAAATGTTATTTTGGTGACTCTGGACACACTTTAGACCTAGAAAGAGCACGGAGCCGTCGTGGAGACCGGAGATTCGACCTAAGGAGGCAAGAACACACTAGGAGAAAAGCAGAGAATTCTTCTACGAGTTTTTTACTTCCTTCTTCCTATTTTCATTATTGGTTATGAATTCTAGTATTGTAGTTATGCATACTATTATGAATAGCTAATTTGTTATCTATGATTTTGATGGAACCTATTGGAGGATGATTTTCCTGTTACGTTAATATAGATTTGCTGTAGTATTTTCTCTATTTGTTTAACTACATTATTATTGTGGTTGGTTTAAGAGCTCTCAATCGACTGTGCCTATTTAGTAGTGCATATTTAGGTAGTTGTTGAACAACATCACTCCTAACGTATATGAGGGATCAATACGAAGGGTTTAAAGATTGGATTAGGAATAAGAAACCTTGGGTGTGATCCGAGTGAGCTATATTTAATGCCATCTAGCTTAATTCGGGAGAATATGTCTAGTAAATTGTGGTAATTACTCGGGAGAGAGTTACGACAGTCAGAGCGCCCATGATCGGTAGAGAATACTTAAACAAATTTATAGAAAACGTAGCGGAAAGGATTCCGATAATAGGGGAAATCATAACTCTAGACCTCTTCAATCTTGTCTCTAACTCTTAGTATCTTTAGTTGTTAATTTATTATTTTAATTTTTTAGTTAATTAGTTAAACACAAGAATCTTAATACCTATAAGTTAGGAATTATGCAAGCTTGTCTTCTTGGTGATAGTGAACAGTTGTAGCTAAGCCTTAGTTCTTTGTGGGATTCGACTCCGGACTTGTAAACCGAATATATTTGCAACGATCGCTTAGTTCTTTTTATAAAGCATAGTTGGGTGTGATCAAATTTTGGTGTCGTTGTCGAGGAACTAACGGTGTAGTTGTAGGTGTACATATTGCTAGGTTTCAAGTTTGAACTTTATTTTATTTTTTAGTATTTGATTTTTATTTTATTTTTATTTGTTTATTTGAGAAACATGGCATCATGGAATTATGAGAATTTTGATGTTGGTAATTCTACTTTTAATCCTCCTTATGCATATTGTGAAGGAAACCACCCAGGGCAAAATTATCAAAATATATTCGAGAGCGAGTTTTGTGTACCAACTCAATCTTATATGTGGAATGTGTGTGATATGTGTGGTGGTCAAGCTGGTCACTTTCACGGTTGTGCTTATATTTCTTACCTGCCCCTAACCCCTTACTTTGATGGGTCTACTTTTTCTTGTGAGGATAACAGGAACAAAGAACCCAGGGAAATTGACCTAAAGAAGATCGAAGATATGTTAAAGTGCATTTTGGAACAACATAGTAAATTACAACTGCAGATAGAAAGGCAAGAGGAAACTATTCACAACATAAAAGTTCAAGTGTGTCAACTGGTTGAAGATTTTAATGCTCAATAAGCCAATATTGTGAATAGTATCCAAGAAGAGTGTGAATTAGATACAGAAATTGAGGTGCTAGTGGAGAAGACCAGAGTAAAACACCAACAATCAATCGAACTAGATTTTGAGGATGCCGATATTGTAGAAGAGATACTAGAGTCAACCAAGGATATTGAGGATACATATTTAGTTGACTCTATTGTCATTAGTGTTGAGAATGTAGACAGTCCCAATGTTCAGGTAGTTGAGCGCATTAGTCCACACTCCAAGCATTTTTCCACATTGTATTTGGATGATGATATGGAAATAGAGTTGTCTGAGCCATTTGAGGAGTCAAGGAGTAAGGAACAAGATGCCTACATTCTGGAATTCTTTGTGCCAGAAAGTCGGGAATACACATCTCATCCAAAGGCCAAGAAGTGAAAAATACTACATTGTTTTATTGGGCCAGTCAGATTCGTTCTACCACCCCATGAGCATAATGATATAGCAGAATCAAAACTTGGGGTCCGATTCATAAGTTCAAAGTGGAGGCAGAAAGTGATTCGCATCGTGCCGTGACGTTAAATCAAGCGCTTGTTGGGAGGCAACCCAGCTTTACTGCTTTATTTTATTTTATGTTTTTTAATTGTATTATGTTTGTAGTGTCGACTTTTAATTTTCTAGGAGCATGGAAAGCAAAGCTATTGGAAGATGCAACAACAAACTAGATGGTTGGAACTAAGTGTGAGGTACCCGCATGAAGGACCAAACCTAGGAGAAGTCTGAGTATCCCATGAGCTGCTAGTGCTTCGGCATTTGGCCTACAAGAAAGTTTCTTTTACCCTCTTATTAATTATGGTGTGCATTAGGGATAATGCACAATTTTAAGTGTAGGGTGAGGAGATTGTCTGGGTGACTTTCTATGCTATTTTAGTTGTGTTAGTTTAATTGAATAATGGATTTTTTTAATAAAATATTGGACTTTTCCCGACGATGGATATCCTAGACTATTTTCTTGAGGGATTTAAGTATAAAGAAAAAAAGATAAAAAGATTTTCTGTGACGACCCGGCCGGTTGTTTTAAGATTTTACACCCCGATCCCCCATTAACTGCTTTCCATAAGTTTGTTTCTGCTATTTTGATTTGTTGGGATGTTCGGTTTTGAGTTTCGAGAGTTTTGGAACACTTAGTCAATAAATGAGAGCTCAAGTATTGGAAAGTTGATCATAGTCGGAACAGTGTGAAAACGGCCTCGGAATGGAAATTTGATGGTTCTGTTAGCTTCGTTTGGTGATTTCGGGTTTAGGAGCATGTTCAGATTGTATTTTGGAGGTCCATAGCTAATTTAGGCTTGAAATGCGAAAGTTGAATTTTTGAGGTTTCCAGTTTGATAATCAGATTTTGATCCGAAGGCCGGAATGGAATTCCGGAAGTTGGAGTAGCTTCGTAATGTTTAATGTGACGTGTGTGCAAAATTTTAGGTCATTCGAACGAGGTTTGTTAGACTTTTTGATCGAAAGCGTATTTTTAGAGTTTTTGGAATTCTTAGGCTTGAATCTGATGAAAAATAGGTTTTTTGATGTTGTTTTGAGCGTTCCGAAGGTTGGAACAAGTTTGAATGAAGTTATGGGATATGTTTGTAGGTTTGGTTGAGGTCTCGGGGGCCTCGGATGAGTTTCGGATGCTCAACGAACCATTTTCGGACGAGGTTTGTTAGACTTTTTGATCGAAAGCGTATTTTTAGAGTTTTTGGAATTTTTAGGCTTGAATCCGATGAAAAATAGGTGTTTTGAGCGTTCCGAAGGTTGGATCAAGTTTGAATGAAGTTATGGGATATGTTGGTAGGTTTGGTTGAGGTACCAGGGGCCTCGGATGAGTTTCGGATGCTCAACGGACCATTTTCGGACTTGGAAAAGCATCTGATTTTTGCTGGTATGTGTTGCAGACTTTTCTTCATCGCGATCGCATGGGGAGGATCGCAATCGCGAAGGCTTAGGCGAGGCAAAGGGAATTTTGCTCTTCGCGTTCGCGTGAAGAGGAATGCGAACGCATAGCTTTGGGGCAGTACTGAATCGCAAACGCGTGGACTAGGCCGCATTCGCGTGGAAGAAATAAGGCGGCAGTGGATTCTTAAATGTTTCTCTACGCGATCGCGTATAGCCAACCACGTTCACGTAAGCCTAAAGGAGCTAAGCATTGTGTTCTCGGACAGGGTTTCGCGTTCGCTTAGAGTTAATCTGAGGCGCGTGGGTTTTGTTCTTCGTGATCGCGACTGGTCTTCCGCGATCGCGATTAAGGAATTGTCGGGGCAGATTTTTAAAACCCAAAATCGAGGGTTTAAGCCATAATTCATATTTGGACTTGGGAGCTCGGGAGATTGCAATTTTTGAAGAGATTTTCACCTGGGCGATGTGGGTAAGTAATTCCTACTCGGTTTAGACTAATTTCCATGAATCTACACATAAATTCATCCTTTAATTTCGAAATTATGGTAGAAATTGGGGGAAAAGTTCTTAGACCAAGAAATTGAGTTTTGATTGGGGATTTGACATTGGATTGGGATAATTTTGATATGGTTAGACTCGTGAGAGCGTGAGGGTTCTGAAAATATAAATTTTACCCAATTTCGAGATGTGGGCCCGAGGGGCGTTTTGGTCATTTTATCTAATTTTGCGTATTAGCTTAGAATTTCTTTGTAGAATCAGTTACTTGAAGTGTTATTTACATTATATAATTGAATTGAATAGATTTGGGTCATTTGGAGTCAAGTACTTGTGGCAAGAGCGTGGTTTCGGGTTGATTTTGAGCCGGTTCGAGGTGAGTGGTTTGTCTAACCTTGTGTGGGGGACCTTCCCCTTAGGATTGGTATATTTGGTAATTGAAATACCTTGCACGTGAGGTGACGAGTGCGTACTTGTGCTAATTGTTGGAAATCTAATTTTCATTAAGTAATCACTAGTGTGTTTTCTTTCCTGTTTTTATTACTTGCACTATTAAGCCTGTTGTTAGCTTAGGAAAGCATGTCTAAGTGACTTAATTGCTTTATTTTCTCAACCTGTCTTACTTGAATTCTGTGCAGCATACTAGGCTAGAATCATTTGTTACCTTAATATGAAATTTTATCATTTTTGTATATTTTTCTGTTGCTGCTGTGTATTTATTTTGGGACTACGGATGTGGGATTTCGGTAGCTCCCCCTTGTCTGTTTATTTTGGGACTATGGATGTGGGATTCCAGTAGATCCCCCTGCACAGTTATATAAAACTACGGGAATGCACCCAGTAGATTCCCCCAGTACTGGGTATTTACATTTGGGACTACGAAACGGGATTCCGGTAGATCCCCGTGCACTATGAGTTGGACTACGGGACGGGATCCCGGGAGATCCATTGGATATGTACATATGGGACTACAGGATGGTATCCTGGGAGATCCCTGGTTGTTATTTTGGTGCTAAGTTGCATTTTTTTCCGTGTTTTGCCTTGTCTCTGTAATAGTTGTTGTTGCCCTTTTTATATCATGTGTTACTTTTACCGCTTTATTTATTTATATTGTTCTATTCTACACTGTCAAACTTTATATTTTATTTAACCTCAGTAGGGCCCTGACCTTCCTCGTCACTACTCGACCAAGGTTAGACTTGGCACTTACTAAGTACCGCTGTGGTGTACTCATGCCCCTTCTGCGCATGTTTTTCATGTGCAGATCCAGGTACTGCGACTCAGTACTATCACCCTTGAGGTGAGGCGACTGCTCCAGCGACTTCGAGGTATATCTGCCGCGTCCGCAGACCGAGGAGTCCCTTTCTATTCTAGCTTTTAAACATTTTCCCTTCTGTATTTCTTTTCCTTGTTAGATATTCTGGAGTTAGAGTACTGTGTAGTGATCCTTAGCTTGTGATTCATGGGTTTCCGGTTCTTGGAGACATGTATTAGTTTCTGAGAGTTAAATATTGTGTATACCGAGCGGCACTTTTAAACATGATTTTATCACTCTTCATTCTGTTTTAGTTTGTTTTTATTCCGCACTTTGGTTATCTTCTGCAATTTAGGCTTACCTAGTCATAGAGGACTAGGTGCCGTCACGATGGTTCACGGAGTGCGAACAGGGGTCGTGACATTTTCTTTGTAGGTAGTGTAGTAATTTCCCCTTGGTTTTTCTTTGTGTCGTGGTTCTTTTCTAAGGGTTTTGCTTGAACTGGGTGTAGTTAGTTTTAACTTTTTTAGGAATAGGAGACATTGTGTTATGTTTTGAATTGAAGCAATATCTCTTGACTTTGTTATGCCTTGAGAATAGTGAGTACTTTGGTTGTAATGCTTAGGCTCAATTTTTGACTCTTGTAGAAGTACCTTAAATTGTATGATTTTAACTTTGCTTAACTGCTTTGACTAGAGTGTCTTGATGAGTCCAATCCTGAGTGAGTTATGTGCCATATGTGTGTAAGATTTGTATGTATTCAGTGCATTGCATTTGATGTCTAGAACTTGCCCTGTGTGTTTGCAAAGCGAAATAGTAGTTTTGTTCAGTCTTGGAAGTGATATAGGCATTTCTTTGTTGAGCCAGATATGTATATTTTACCCGTCTAATTGTTATATAACGTAGTTAACCCCTTTGAGCCTGTAATCCTATTTATTTGGCAACCACATTACAAGCCTTACCCATTTGTTTGAATTAATCATTTATTTGAACCTTTTAACCTCTCATGACCACTTGAATAGTTATGAACTATGTAAAAGTTAAAGTGTGGGGTGATTGGTTTGGCTTTTTAGTGGAACTAATGAGATAAGGAGAAAGATGCGCTGTTTTGAAAAAGTAAGAACCACTTGAATTGGAAAAGAAAAAAAAGAAATAAAAAAATAGTTGTATTTTTTGCGAAAAATATTCCTTGATACGTGGTGGTTCTTGATGTAATTGTGCTTAAAGAAGTATGGAGTAATATACACTGATGTGAAGGTAGAGTTTTGGTTTGACATAAGTGGGGTTTTAAATGTTAAAATGTATGTATTAAAGTGCTTAGGGAGGTGTAGTCACTCTTATATCTAAATATATCCTACCCGTTCCCTCAGCCTACATTACAACCAAATAAAGTCCTACTTGATCCTAGACTGAATGAGCTCGATTAGTAGAGTAGTACACTACGGGCAAGCCTATGGTGCATCTTTTGTGGCATATGAATGTTATTTCTGAGAGTGAGTGAATTTTTTCTATCTTGAGTTCCTAATTGTTCTTAAATTTTGTTGTGTGGAACTACTCTCTTTTGTTGTGTGAGGGCACTTGATTCGTGAAGGAAAGGTAATTTCAGTGACCTCTATGTTAGAGTAAGCGGGTAAGTTGTAAATAATGCGTGGTACTTGTGAGTCAATTCTTAAGGTGAAGATGTTACACTATTGTGCTTAGTCTATTTTAAAAATTCTTGGTGTAATGAGTTAAGAGAAGTGTTTAAAAAGGTCGTGTCTATATAAAGTGTAGTTTGATTGTTCTAGGACGAACAATGGTTTAACTATGGGGTGTTGATGATAGGCTATAATTGTGTATTTTAGTCGCTTATTACACTCTAATGTACTTCACTTTAATTGAGTTTGAGCTTTAATTGCTAGTGTTTTGCACTAAATTGTGTATTGTATGCCTTGAAGGAGTGATTCCGAGCTATGTAGATATTATGGAATGAATCCAAGTGATTTGGAGCTTTGAAGTATGAGTAAAAGCCCAAAGAATCAAGTCGGGAGCGTGTTCGGGGATCAACGAATGATAGTCAAGAACAAAATGGAGAATAGAGCGGCATACGGCGCATTGTCTAGTAAAATACACATACCTTTTGGCTCAGAACTCCGCTTGGGCTCCACAATATATCGTTGGAAAGCTATTCGAAAGAGCTACAACTTTAATGTTTTGCATTTTTGCGAATTCCTAATAGCACGCCGCCCAGTGCGCCTCAGCGTGCGACGCATCTGTGCAATTTTCCAACAGTTTGCCAGGAAACAACTCTTTGAACTTCCCCACTGCCGTGCCGCACAGTGCGTCGCAGCCTACGGCGCTCCTGTACAAATTTTATAGATTGATTGTCCTATTTCGCGTAGGAGAAGGTATTTTCGTCTGGGCCGAACCCTACTTGGTATATATACATGGAAAAATGGTATTTTGTGACTCTAGACACACTTTAGACCTAGGAAGAGCACGGAGCCATCGTGGAGATCGGAGATTCGACCTAAGGAGGCAAGAACACACTAGGAGAAAAGTGGAGAATTCTTCTACGAGTTTTTTACTTCCTTTTTCCTATTTTCATTATTGGTTATGAATTCTAGTATTGTAGCTATGCATACTATTATGAATAGCTAATTTGTTATCTATGGTTTTGATGGAACCAATTGGAGGATGATTTTTCTGTTACGTTAATATAGATTTGCTGTAGTATTTTCTCTATTTGTTCAACAACATTATTATTGTGGTTGGTTGAAGAGCTCTCAATCGATTGTGTCTATTTTATGTGATTTATCTGGAGAGAGTGCATATTTAGGTAGTTGTTGAATAACATCACGCCTAACGTATATGAGAGATAAATACGAAGGGTTTAAATGTGGGATTAGGGATAACGAAACCTTGGGTGCGATTCGAGTGAGCCGTACTTAATGCCAGCTAGCGTAATTCGGGAGAATATATCTAGTAAATTATGATAATTACTCGGGATAGAGTTACGACAATCAGAGCGCTCATGATCGGTAGAGAATACTTAGGCGAATTTATAAAAAACGTAGCGGAAAGGATTCCGACAATAGAGGAAATCATAACTCTAGACCTCCTCAATCTTGTCTCAAACCCTTAGTATCTTTAGTTGTTAATTTACTATTTTAATTTGTTAGTTAATTAGTTAAACACAAGAATCTTAATACCTATAAGTTAGGAATTATTCAAGCTTGTCTTCTTAGTGATAGTGAACAGTTGTAGTTATGCCTTAGTTATATATGGGATTCAACTCCGGACTTGTAAATCGGATTATATTTACAACGACCGCTTAGTCCTTTTTATAGCATAGTTGGGCGTGATCACTCCATTATGTCATTTATGACTCGTGTGCAAAATTTGAAGTCATTCCGGATTGATTTGATATGTTTCAACGCAAAATATAGAAGTTGAAAGATTTGAAAACTCATAATTTGATTCGATGTACGAATCATAATTTCGGTGTTATTTGATGTGGTTTGAAGCCTCGACTAAGTTTGTATTATATTTTAGGACATCCTGGTATAATTGGTTAAGGTCCCGAGGACCTCGGGTGGATTTCAAAAGGTTAATGGAATGAATTTCGGACAAAGGAGTTCCTGGAATTTTTCTGCTGCAAAATCTGTTTTTGGACAGAAACTAGTGCAATCGCAGAGCTGACTTTGGAAGCTTATATATCAAAATCTATAAGGAATCTGAAAATTAAATATAAAAGTTTTAGCTCTTTGATTCTAGTATCCAGAAAGTTAAACCATTCATCATTTGGAAGTCGACTTTGAAAGCTTATATCTCGAAATCTATAAGGAGTTACATGGTGGACAACCTATCAAATGAAAGATCTTCGAGTCTAGTTTCTAACACTTCAAATTGTCGTCATTTGGATATTTCTACAAGGAGTTATGGACGTTATAGGAAAAGGTGTCCAGCAGGGGAAAACTTGTAATATGAGGTACAACCCGCACAATGCAAGGTACAACTCGCTGAAGCACCTGTGCCTATATAAGGCAGTCACGAGCAGCAGCCATTTTTGGGGATTTTCTTGAGCTAGGGATTGGTTCTTTCATGGTGGATTCGACCTTAGGGACTATTTAAAAATACAAGGTGAGTTTTTTTTTTGGATATTTTAAGTTAATAACATCCTATTAACACTAATATTAACATCATTCAATCTTTGAAATCCCTAGAAATCCTTCAAGTTGTTCAAGAACACCAAATTTTCCAAACATTAAATTTTTAAGGAAAAGCTTCAGGAAGGTAATACTGATGCTTCAAGCTCATTTATTATGAGTCAGTGACAGTAACTAATATTCGTTTCAAGCTGTTATGGTTGGATAATTGATTTCATAAACCCTAGTTCATGGCATGAATAGTGTTCTTGAGAAAATGAAGGAGAGATAAATAGTATTTTTAGAAATGAAATTAAAGGATGCAATGAACCTATGGAATCATTTTCTTGCTTAGTTGGGAGTATTCAACTAAGTAATCACCAAATTGAATAATTTGGAAATGTTGGTTAAGGAAGACGATGAATAGTAATTTGGTGGTGTTGGAGAATTAATTTAGTATCATTGATAACTTCAAATGGGTATTAAATGATAAGAGTGGAGTTGAATGTGCTAGTAAGTGAACCTATTAGACGATTTAAACTGGAGTCTTGTAGCCAACTTGTGAGCCATAAATGGATATTGATAAATATTTTTGTGTCATATTTTGGTTGTAATTGAGATTGTAATTGTAGATATCAATTTTTTGGTGGCTTATGAGAATTTTACTCAATGTTACGATGTCGGAGGAGGATTAAAAGCTTGTGAATGTTAATAAAACGAAAGCGAGTTTTGGAGCGTTGGGCATCGGTTGAGTTGTTTGAAAGGCTTGGGAGCCGGCTATGGAATTCCGGAGCGAGGTAAGTCTCCTTTCTAACCTTGTAAAAAGGAATTAACTCCATAGGTTAACTAAATTACTATGTTCTTCTATTTGTGGGGGTTACGTACGCACGAGGTGACGAGAGTCCGTACGTAGCTACTAGCAATGCCTATGTCCGGGTAGTTTTAGGCTTACATCATGCCTTGTTGATATTGTTATTGATTTACATTTATTATTTATCTTGAGAAAGAGTGGGATTGAGTTTGCATATTAAATATTTTGAAAGGAGTTGAAATTGAGGAAAAATTAGGATCTTAAAAGTTTTCATTGAAATTTCATATTTTGAAAAGAATGAAAGAATACTATAATAACTTAAGAAATATGTGTAACCGCGTCGCATGTTTGCTTCGCGAGCGGGGTAATTCTTTTAAATTTATATTTGACCGTGTCGCATGTATGATTCGCTAGCGGGGTAAAAGATGCATCTATCGTTCGCGCCGTTCGACCCTCGGCAGTGCACAGTTTACATTTATATTGGATCGGGCCGAACATCCTTGGTGGTATGTGTTTGTGATAATAGAACTAGAAGTCCCTTTTGTAATTGGTGTAAATTCATTGTTTGTGTGATTACATGTTTTAAAGGATGGAAGTGATTTAAGCTCTTAATTATGGGGAAGACTTGTTCAGTTATTTCTTGTTCTGAGTCTTATGTTATATATCGTGCTTAATTAGAAGTTTATATTATCATATTATTGAACCACTAGTAAGTGTCAGAGTCTACCTCTCGTTACTACTTCTTTGACTTTCGACAAGATACTTACTGGGTATGCATTTTTTTCGTACCCATACTACACTTATTGTACATTTTGTTGTACATGTACATGTATGGATAGTGGCCTTGTGGGCACATCGGTGTGGTTGATACGGGGAATTAGGTGAGCTGCATCTTATAAGACGATCCGCAGCCAGCAGAGTCTCGTTCAGAGTACTTGTATCTTCTTTTCTATCCAAATTTGTATTCCGAACAGTTATTGTATTTTATTTTACTTCCTAGTAAATGCTCATGCGCTTGTGACACCGGTGTAACAACCCAGCCGGTTGTTTCATGAGTTATAGCCCCATTTTTCCCATTTATGCTTCTTTATGTGCTGATCAGCTGCATTGTGTGGTATCAGGTTGGTTGGTTCAGATTCGGAGTGGTTTTGGAGAGGAATGAGACACTTAGTCTCCTATTTTAAAGTTAAGTTGGAAAAGTCAACCGGATGTTGACTTATAAGTAAATGATTGTTTACCTCGAAAAATGTGAGTGACAATTAAATATGATTTGTGATTTTAAAAATATGTGATTTATTCCAATACTAGTGAATATACAAGTAATATTAGGTTTAAGTAAGAAGAATTGATGAACCAAACCAATGTTGCTAGAGAAATAAGGACCTCGAGCTCGATTTTCTTGGGGGCCTCGGGGTGAGCTAAGAGCAATAAAGTATGAACAATAAAGTAAAAATAATAAAGCTGAAGAACAATTGTTGAGCACGGTAAACAAGAAAAGTAGAGTAGAATATTCTATTGCGGTGAATAATGTCTCTTTTACAAATGATTGGGGTCCCCTTTATATAGGAAGAGAAAACCCCAATATAGTACATTCCTAATTGTGGTAAAGAATTTTATTGGTACAAGTGTATAACAACCTAGTACAGACATGTACCATTTTGTACAAATCTTTTCCTTTAATTTATGCCATGATCCACATGTCCTTGTGAAATTCTCGCTCTTTCTTTAGTGTCTTCGAGATTGTACTGCCCTCGATGTAGGTCGTGCTAGGCCTTCGATCTGCTCCCTCTAGGTGTGTGTCCTTCAGCCGGGTCTGACCCCTACTTTGAGTCGTCCGGACCCGGACTCATAGCCCAATTTAAGACTTCCAAATCGCGCTCCTTGATTTTGACCATATACAAGTAGTCCCCGCATTTTTTAGAATGAAATGATATGAAACGATTTGGATTCCTTAAGTCCTTAGTGATGACATCATCCCTGTGATGCAGGCATTCAAAGTGACCGAAATGTCCCATCGGTCCATTTCCCCAAAAACATTGAATGCATGCCAGCATTGGTCGGCCACAAGTGTCACTGAACCGTCATTTGCCCTCCTATAAATATGAGGTGACTCCTCCAAGTAAGGAACTATACTATTTCTTCTCCCCTTTTCCATCTTCATCTCTTTCTCCAATCATCCATTTCCTCCACCTCTTCAAGCACCGAAAAACGCCAAGCTCTTGCTTGAAACACCACATCCTTGTGCAACCCGTATTATTTAGCTTACAATCATGGCCAAAACTTCCAAAACGGTCCCCAAAAAGGATAAAGCATCGTCTTCTTCTGCCTCCCGGCAGGCCAAATCGGTGGTGCTACCAACACTTCAGGAAATCACCCCGGTAATTGCATTATTAAGAAAGACTTCAGTATCAAGAATCCTCCCGATGTCTTAGGACGATGTGAGCACGCATATCGGTACATTAGCTTGATCACAAAGAAGCTTATCAAGGATGCCAAGAGGGAATATCACTGGGGAGATGAGGTTGAGGTTTAGATCTCGTGCCCTGATGAAAGCATTACTACCCATAAGGAGGAGTTTTTGAGTGTTTACTGTCACACCTCCTCTTTTCACTACACCCCCGGGAAGGAGTGTATAAGGGAGTTTTTCTAATTAAAGGAAAATCGAAACGAGATTCGTTTATTTAAAGATTCAGAGTCGCTACTTGGGATAATTTATGGTGTCCCAAGTCACCGGTTCGAATCCCAAATCGAGGAAAAGATTGACTCTGTATTGTAGCCTGCGAACCGAAAATCCGGGTAAGGAATTTTGTTAACCCGGAAGAAGGTGTTAGGCACTCCCGAATTCCGTGGTTCTAGCATGGTCGCTTAACAATTTATACTTGGCCTAATTATCTGACTTATTACACGTTTTAAACTTGTTGTGTATTTTTAGCTTTTATCACCGCTTTTAGCTTGATTATTTGTAATTATAGAATTGTCTTGAAACGAATCACGCGTACGTATATTCGTTTTAGTTTTGCATTGTACATAATTAATAACACTTTTGGCGCGTCAAAATCATGTCATGCGAACGTGTCCTCGATTAATAACACTTTTGTCGATTTATTAAGAAGTATTTGGTTAAAGTTGCGCGAACGTATCCCTCAAGTCACTTTTTAGAATCAAATTTTGCCATCATGTTACGCAAAACGTATACGTAATTACAACACTAGTCTAAATCGAGCCTAAAGCATACTACGAGTGTTCATTTTTTAGAAATTGTAATCGTGTCGCGCGAACGTGTACACAATTGAATTAATAATATTTTTATTATAAAAATGAATTTGGCCAAAGTTGCGCGTGCTTAAAACAAACTACGAACATTTGTCATTTTTGTATGATTAAATGGTAGGCGGCGCATCTCGGACTATATGAGCTAATTTAATTTAATAACCTCCGAAAACCCATTTTTATTGAGAAGATTTGTTCGAAGTTGCGCAAACGCATACTCCGAATTGTCTTTAGAATTGTAATCATGTAACGCGAACGTGTCCACAACCACGACAGTATATTAAACGTGCCTAAAGAAACTAACGCGTTATCAACTTTGCGAGGGCCCTGAAAATTAGCTAAATGGCACGCCTCAAATTTTAAGTATTTTTTAAAAGAAATAATTATATGAGGGTCACGCATTTGTCATTTTTATTTGGCACGGTGCATCCTGACTTTAATTAAAAGGACGTGACTAGTTCATCAAAGAACGTAAGGGGATTCCTACTTATGTTATGCCAAAGCTTAAACTAATAATTTAATAAAAAAATGAACTGGTAGCAGACCACCCACATTTGATTGTGGAAAGGCCGAGTTAGTCAAAAACTCACGTCTGGTTGCCCATTACTGCAGGCTCAGCGTGTGAAGTAACTGGGCTCAACTTGAAGCCCAGTTTGGCAGCCTGATTGTGGAAGAGGAAGACCATCAAAATTAGGCCAATGATGGCAGCCTAATACACGACCCAACAAATATGTTTGAAGCAAATTGCATCATTCAAGAAATTTTGGGATTGAACAAATACGGATAATCTTTGAATCAAATGCAAAGCACATTTTTATGCTAACATAGGTTCCAAAATGAAGATACAATCCTAGTTGCAACAACACACCTTTACACAAATTATTCACCAATTAACAAAACTCAAAGGTCCCTTCCCCCTAGTTTATATTAAATTCTGATTCAAGCATAACATATTTAAAACATACCACATGTCATGGAAACTTGCCAAAGAAAAACTAAATATGAAAGGTTAATCTGAATCTGAAAATTTCAAGTCAAAAACCAAGCTCAAACCCCATTCAAAAACCTTTTTAAGATAAAAAAAGTGCTCATACATGAGCAACAACAGAACTGAAGGACAACTCTAAAACCATTGTGCTGTATTTCAAGCTATATAGGAACAGATCTAAAATGGACAGTAGGAAATAAATCCAAACCAAGCTTACTAGACCAACCACATGAAGGGTCTAAACTTGTAATTTGAACCACAACCATGAAACATACATCCAAATCATCCAATCTTAACTAATTAATTAAGGATCATAATCTTCAATTAACACATGATTATACGAGGTTTACAACATTCCTGAATCACCTATATTCAAACAAAGTTCACCCAACATTTAAATCAAATATACATCTAGGAATGAAATATCCAAAATAAACTAGACTAAAAGCATGAACAATAAAATGACAGCATCGAGCAAAAATTACAACAAGAACTTAATGTTTTTCCTTTAAACTCCAGCTCGGTTCACAGATCTTTACACAAACTTAATCAGGCTTCATTTCCAACATAGTTTCAAGAGAATACCTGGTATGTAGAACAAAAAAATGGGGTAAGCAATCAGCAACAGCAAACAGCAAAATACAGCAGCAGAAAGCCCAACACAGTAGCTTCAACACCTCAATCCAGAAATCCCAACAATACGGAGAAAATCAGTAAAATGGAGAAGAAAAATAGTCCGGAAATCTCTCTTTGTTTTCTCTTTCTAGCTTTGAACTCTCTCTGGTGTTCTTCCGCTCTCAATATTTTAGAAAATTTGGTTCTATCTTTTTTACTCTCTCCAAAATGAATTCTGCCCCAATATATCTAGTGTATCCAGACTGTATATCGAGTGTATACTGCTCTCTCCGCTCCTTGAATCTGATTTTCAGCTCCCTTAAATGGGCATTCAATTAGTGCATTTTTCACTACCAATTCAACTTTTCATTTCTTTAATCATCTACTTAATTGTCCACTCAATTAATGCTTTTAGTTAATTTGATAATGCAAATACTACCCTACCACTATTAGGAGCTTCTCAATTAGTAACCACTTGCATAAAATTATACTAATCAGTGGATTATTATACACATTCAACCAATTATTGAACTAATCCCAGTTATTCTGCCTAAGTGATTAAACGAGACACCATTTCAAAGTTTTCCGATATCCTAATTATTAATTAATTCCAAAAAATGTAAAATCAAATCTTAAATACCAATGCTATATTTTTGTATTTTTAATGCATTAATAAAACTATTCATGCCCACAAATATATCCAAACAATCAGAAATCATGCAATAATTCCTAAAAATAACAAATAATCAAGGCCAAAACCTAATTTTGGGAATTATTTTGGAGTAATTCGTATGAGGCAAAAATCACGTGCTCACATTTACATTTACCCCTTCACACTGGGTCCTCTCGATCTGGTGGTGATCGACTTCTACCAAATGTATGAAGTCACCCTCGATCAGATTCACCCTTCCTTTTGGCGTATCGTGATCATGTTGCGGTATTTCTTTGAAAAGGCCAAGGGTTTGGAATTCACCCTCAGCCACCTAATTTTGTTGTATCGACCTCAGTTATTTCGAGGGCTCATCAAGCTACAGCGCCGAACAACGAAATCCTTCTTTGCCAGTACTAACGAACCCAAAGATCAGGGTAGGATGAGCCGGTTCATTAGAGTAAAGAATTCGGACGTTATCCTCGAGGATAAAATACCGTTCCCAGAGAGGTGGAACTTTAACCGTAAGTGGAGTTCATATTCCCTATACCTATTTATATTCTGCTTCCATATTTCATAATGCTATTATCCTCCTTTTGGCAGCCAATGCTTGGGCGCCCCCAGCGGTGCCTGACCTCAAGGATTGGGTCCGAAAGTTAGCTGCCACTTCCTCTATAATGAGCGCAAGTGGCGTAAATTATCGAGGGGCCAGTGGGAGGCCAAGAACCATGGTAAGTGTCTTTCAACAGTTTCAAACTCCTTTCATATATTGGCATCGTTTTATTCACGCTCACCTGTGCAGGTCTCAATGATGCATCTGAAATGAGGCCGGCTATGATCGGGGAAAAATACAAGCCTTCAAATCCAAAGTCCAAGAATGACAACAAAAGAAAAAGGGTTTCAAAGCCCGAAGATCCTCAAAACAAGAAAATCTCCGCTCGAAGGCTGCGGAAAAGATTTGCTCAAACGGGCGCAGATTCGGCCCATGACTCCCCGTATGATGAAGAAAATAATGATGAAGAGTCGGCGTTGGTGACTCGGACTAAGAAGCTAGTCGAGGCTACCAAGCCTTTTGAACCGGAAATCTCATCTCGTGGTGAGGAAGCCCCGAAGGAAGAAACGGGCCAGGCCCCTATGTCCCTAGAGGTTGAGATTGTCCCTCCGTCTTCAACAACTATACCAGAGGGGGTAAATGCTGAGACCCCAATGGTAATGAGAATGCCCCAAGTGAAGAGCTCGGGGTTGCGACAACATGTCACTCCCTTTCATTGCCAATTTTTTTCGAGGGGCAATCGGTGAAGCCAACGCTCTACACATGCCTGATCCGAATAAGATCGTCAAGGACGATCTTTTCCAGGGTTGCTACGCTGGGATTGAGGATGTCGATGACCTGAATAATGTATCCACTATCTTTTAGAAGGCTCAACATCTCCTTTCCCGGGCAGGTACTTACCTTTAGTATTGCAATTTTTTCTTTCTTTTATTTTGACCGATATGTCTCCATTTCATGTATAGGATATCGCAAATTTTAGATATGAGTTGAGACAATGTGAGGCCGAGCTCAAGAAAGTTTCAGGCAAAGAGAAAGCCATGAGGCTCCTCTGTAGCCAGAAGGAAGAGGAGCTTAAGGATCTCCGAACCGCATTGGCCAAAGCTCAAAAAAGCGAATCTGAGCTAGATGAGCAGGTAACTTTGATTTTAACAGAGTAAAGCCTTCTTGGCCCTACTTCAGAGGCTAATACTTCGATATCTCAGCTGTAGCAAAAGCTAGATATGATTGGGCAGCTCCGGGGCGAGGTAGATCAAGTTCCAGCTGATTGCCATCAGTGGAAGAAGAACAAGGATCAACTTGCTGCCAATAAGGAAGTTATTGCGGCCCAACTGACCTCGACTGAAGCTCAGATTAGAGGTGTTGAGGATAAGGGTCTAGCTTAGGCCAGGAAAATTGAGGGGTTGGAGGCCGAGCTGGCTAAAGCCCGGGCTGAAGCTGCACAGGCTAAAGCTGAAGCTATACAGGCTAAGGCCGAAGCCGAGAAGGCGAAGGCTGCGGTTGATAAATCCATTGGTATATACACAAGGGAAGTCTCGGCCGTTCAAGCTGAGTTGAGAGATGCCTTCGACCGAGGGAGATGGAGCAATGAATTGGCTAAGTGCTAAGCCCGGAGGGAGACTCTCGAAGAAATCCATGCCTGAGGGTTCAACCTCGTCGAGGAGATGGACGAAGCAAAGGTGCGGGAAACCGATGCTAGGTTTCTTGTCTCCTACGATGACGAGGATGTGGTGAGTGGCTATGGGGATGAGGAAGGTGAAGAAGATGTTCCCGAAGAGGAAGAGACTCTCGAAGATAGAGCCGCTGAAGATGAAGACGACACTCCCGGGGGTGTGACCCCAAAACTAGATTAGGTTTCCTTTTTTGTGCAAGGGCCCCTTGTGGGCATTGTAATATGTTTTATAAATTTCCCTAATGAATATAAAGTATCTTTTTGCTATATCCTCGATTTGTGTTGAATTTTATTTTATCCCCGTTTGTGGAAAATTCTGATGATTCAAGCACTTAGCTCTACTATAGGTTTAGACTTGTAATGAACCCTTAGGTTTTTATTGCTCATGATCATACCCCTTAAGGTTTTAGATGATCCTCGAGCTAAGCTTAAAATTACTTTGATGCTAGCTCGGAATGATGGGGCCTTTGGGTCCGAGTTGAATGAGAATGAAGTCTCGGACTCCCATAAGCTTTTGGCCCTACATCTTTTTAAGCTGGTCCTTAGGCTCTTTCAAAATTGGTCCTTGGGCTCTTTAAATTGGGCTGTTTTGGCCTCTAAAATGGCTATATAATTTTTCCCTCATTTCAGCTAAAAGTCTTAGTGAAATTTTTGTATGCCTTAGCATGTATTTTTGTACTTGTTGAGTTTTTCGAAGGCTCGACATATTGGAACCTTATTAGTCATTTCGTTTGTGTAGACATAATTGAATACCTCTTAAGGTTTCTCTGAAGGTTGGTGTTATCGAAGCCTTTGGATTATTCGAGGGCTAATTTATCGAAGCCCTTAGATTTTTCGGGGGCCAAATTTATCGTAGCGCCTTATATTTTTCTTTTTCCAGGGGTAGCCTAACTTAACCGGTTTTTCAATGTTTGAAGGCCTTTAATTTTATAGCGGGAGTCGGACGTCTCCAAATCATATTATTTTGGTCGTAGCCATTATGTGACCGTAGTCTTTAGTATGGTCGTAGCCTTCGGGTTTGTCACTTGGACTTGTTTCCCGATAACTTTCCGAACTTGTTCAAAAACTTAGTCCCCGAGTATATTGGCCTTGGCCTTTGTTTCGAGGGGGTGCCTCTTTGAGGTCTTATGAGTCCGAATTTTCGATGACTCGGATGTATTTAATGTCAGTGACAATCCCCCGGTATTTTGGGGTATTTTGGCCCTTGAGCTACTTCCCTTAGGATTGTAAATGTAGTGCTCGTATGAGATACAAAGTGTTTTTGATTTAACCAGAATGCTTCTTTAAATAGTTGATACATGCATATATGTTTTGCCGTCAGGGCTCGACTATTCTATATGGACACGGTTCATTTAACCGTTTGGCCCATTATTGAGGCCCTCTTAGGCGTGAAATATCTTTCTAAAAAATATAACCTCCGAGGGTGATTGCCCCCAGTATTCGAGGTTGATTGAAAAAAAGCCTTGAATACTTGTTGAATGTTCCTTAGGTAGCATATAGGTGTTGCCTCGTTAAAAACCTTTCTAGTAAAACCCATTTGGGATAAAACCCGATCTAATGGAAAAATAGTGCAACGCATGCTTTCAAACCCAAGGTCTTTGAGCTGAAAGATGCCTCGATATCTCCAATCAAACATCTGCAAGGAGTTAGTTTTAAATACAAATGGATAAAGGGAGAAGATCATACATCAGTAGTAATATCGCTTGAGCATCGATACATTCCAATTGTTTGGTAGTTTCTCGCCTTCCATTGTGCTAAGTTTGTAGGATCCTTTCCCTACGACTACGAGGCCATGGTACGGTCCTTCCCAATTGGGACCTAGTTTCCCTTTGATTGGATCTCGAGTGTTGAGAGTGACTTTCCTTAGGACTAAGTCCTCGACTCTAAAATATCGAAGGTTCGTCCTTCTGTCGTAATACCTTTCGATCCTTTGTTTTTGCGCGGCCATTTGAATTAATGCATCCCCACGTTTTTCATCAAGTAGTTTGAGAGAAGTGTTCATAGCTTCGTGATTTGAGTCCTCGATAGCATGCTAAAACCTGATGCTAGGTTCCCCAACTTCGACAAGGATCAATGCTTCGGATCTGTATACCAAAGAAAATGGGGTCTCCCCCGTGCTCAACTTCAAAGTTGTTCGATATGCCTATAACACCTCGGGCAATACTTCTCTCCATTTCCCCTTTGCATCATCTAACCTTTTCTTTAAATTTCGAATGATGGTTTTGTTTGTGGACTCGGACTAACCATTTACACTTGGGTGGTAAGGTGCTGATTGATTTTATGGTCCTCAAGGAATCTTTTTACTTTGCTACCGATGAACAGCTTTCCATTGTCACATGCTATTTCGGCGGGTATCCCGAACCGATATATGATGTGGTCCCATATGAAGTTGATGACTTCTTTTTCTCTTATCTTCTCGAAGGCCTGCGCTTCAACCTATTTTGAGAAGTAGCCAGTCATAAACAAAATAAATCGAGCTTTGCCTGGCGTTGTTGGTAGGGGGCCGAAGATGTCCATCCCCCATTTCATGAATGGTCACGGGGATAGGACCGAATGGAGTAGTTCACTGGGCTGGTGGATCATCGGTGCAAATCTTTGGAATTTATCACACTTTCGAACAAACTCCTTAGTATCCTTTTCCATGCTATCCCAATAATACCCCGCTCTGATCAACTTGTGAACCAGAGAGTCTGCACCAGAATGGTTCCCACAAGTACCCTCGTGGATTTCTCATAGTACGTAATAGGTATCCCCGAGTCCAAAGCACACTATCAGTGGTCCATCAAAGGTTCTTCTATACAATGTTCCATTTTTATCGAGAGAGAATAGAGATGCTTTGGTTCGAAGTGTTCTCGACTCTTTTGGGTCCGCTGGGAGCTTCCCATGCTTCAAGTAGTCGATATACTTATTCCTCCAATCCCACATTAAACTTGTTGAATTAATCTCTGCATGGCCTTCTTCGGCCACTGACTTCGATAGTTGGACGACAGTCCCCAGGATGATATAGTCTTCTTCGACCAATGACCCCAAGTTTGCAAGTGCATCGGCCTCGCTATTCTGTTCTCGAGGTACATGGTCCAGTGTTCATTCCTTGAAGCGGTGCAATGTCATTTGAAGTTTCTCCAAGTACCTCTGCATTCGATCGTCTCGAACCTCGAAGCTCCCGTTTACTTGACTTACTACCAAAAGGGAGTCACACTTTGCCTCGATGACCTCTGCTCCAAGACCCTTGGCTAGTTCGAGACCTGCAATCATGGCCTCATACTCGGCCTCATTGTTTGTCAATTTAGAAGTTTTGATAGATTTCCTAATGACACAGCCAGTAGGCGGTTTTAAAACGTGCCAAGCCTAGATCCTTTCACATTCGAGGCGCCGTCTATGAAGACGGTCCACACCCTCGATAATGTACTCGTTTTAACAAAAGTTCCTTTTCTACTTGGGTACGAGGGCAGGAGCGAAATCGGCCACAAAGTCTACTAAAATTTGAGACTTGATAGCCGTTCGAGGCTCATATTCAATATTGTATCCTCCAAGTTCAGTGGCCCATTTGGCCAATCTACCTGATAATTCGGGCTTATGCAAGACATTTCGAAATGGGTATGTAGTCAGCACACATATAGGATGGCATTGAAAATATGGTTTTAATTTCCTAGATGCGCTTATTAATGCAAGAGCTAACTTTTCCAAATGGGGGTACCTGGTTTCAGCATCTTCTAGGGTTTGATTCATATAATAGGCAGGAAATTGCGTACCTTGCTCTTCCCAAACCAACACGCCACTTACCGCCACCTCGGACACAGCTAGATACAAATAGAGAGTTTCATCCTCCTTCGGAGTATGGAGCAGGGGTGGGCTCAAGAGATACCGTTTTAATTCTTCCAAGGCTCGTTGGCATTCGGGAGTCCATACGAAGCTATTCTTCTTCTTGAGTAGGGAAAATAAATGATGGCTCCAATATGATAACCTCGAGATAAATCGGCCTAGGCAGATATCCTCCCGATTAGCCGTTGTACGGCTTTCACATTGTTTACCATGGTGATCTCCTTGATGGCTTTGATTTTATCGGGGTTGATTTATATCCCCCTGTTCGACACCATGAAGCCCAAGAACTTGCCCGAACCGACTCCGAAAGTGCATTTCTCATAGTTGAGCTTCATGTTGCACTTTCTTAGGATATCGAACGTCACCTGCAAATGAGTCAAATGGTCTTCTGCATGCAGGAACTTAACTAGCATGTCATCAATATAAACTTCCATAGATTTGCCTATTTGATATTCAAACATTTTATTAACTAGGCATTGATACGTGGCTCCTACATTCTTTAGCCCGAAAGGCATTACATTATAGCAATATGTACCATACTTCGTGATGAACAAAGTCTTTTTCTGGTCCTCCAGGTTCATTTGAATCTGGTTATACCCGGAGTAGGCATCGAGAAAGGTAAGGATCTCGTGACCAGCCGTAGCATCGATCAATCGGTCGATGTTGGGCAGTGGGAAAGAATCTATAGGGCATGCTTTGTTCAAATCCTTATAGTCTACACACATTCTAAGTTTATTCCACTTTTCAGGGACTACCACTATGTTAGCTAGCCACTCAGGATATTTTACTTCCCTAATGGATCCTACTTTGAGAAGTTTGGATACATCTTCTTTGATGAATGCATGCTTTACCTCGGACTGAGGTCTCCTCTTTTTCTTCAGCGGCTTAATTCTGGGATCGACACTTAGTCGATGGGTAGTTATCTCCGGCGGGATCCCTGTCATATCTAAGTGGGATCAGGCAAAGCAATCAATGTCATCGATAAGAAATTGAATGAGTTTTTTTCCTGAGTTTGGGGGTTAACCCCGTCCCTAGGTATACCTTTCGTTCCAGAAGATCCTCGATCAATATGGCCTGCTCGAGTTCTTCGACTGTGGACTTTGTCGCGTCTGATTCCTCGGGGGCAACGAAGGTTCGGGAGGTGAGGAATTCCTCTTCTTCATCATCGTCCACCTGTTTGTTGATCATCTGCCCCTCGGGCTCAACTGAGGGTATGATCTGTGTTTGCTATTTGGTGGCATGTTTGTCCTTTGACTTCTCCGATATAGATGGTGTTGATACCGGTGCCAAGTCATGTATTGCAAACATCTCTTTAGCTACATGTTGCTCTCCATATACTGTTTTAACACCATCCTTTGTTAGAAATTTCATCATTTGATGAAGGGTTGATGACACTGCCATCATGTTATGGATCCACGGCCTTTCAATAAATCATTATACTTCATATCTCCTTCGATGACATGGAACTTGATGTCTTGTATTATTCCGGCCACGTTGACTGGAAAGATGATTTCTCCCTTTGTCGTTTCACAAGCCATGTTGAATCCATTCATGACTCGAGGGGCAGGTATAATTTGGTCAAGCAGCCTGATATGCTCCACGACCCTTGATTTGGTTATATTTGCTAAGCTACCTGGATCTACGAGAACACGTTTGTTTACCGTAAAAATGGTAACAATAATTAAATTTGTAAATGGGATTCAAAAAATACGTGATCTATTCTTGAGCTAGTTGTTAGAGTAGTTGATGCTGATAATATGAAGTTTAATAATGGAATGCGAGATAAAACAAGATAGTAATTGAACCAAAGGTTCTGCTGCCCGGGTATAGGTTTGGTCGATGGGGGACCTCGGGGTCGACGTCAGAGTCGAGATTGAGCTATCGGGGATAGGATAACAGTTGAGGATATAATTAAACAAGGCTCTTTACGGCCAATATTAAGTAATATAATGAAAAATAAGTAGAAGGGAAATGGATATTAAGGTAAATTTGGGCAAGTACAAAGTGATAAACAAAGAACAGGCAAGAAGGCAATAAAAGTTAAATGGTTTCGAGTCAGTGAGGGCAAGCGAATTAGAGAGGAGGGGGAGAGAGAAGATATTATTGCAATTGAGTAGAATGCTTGGAGCTCTGCCTTTATAGGGTGTTAGCGACTCCCTTTTTATAGAGAGGGGGAAGTCCCAACTTTGTACAAGATACATTACATGATAAAAGAAATAGGATGGGACAACCAGCTAGCTTTGTGATGTATACGTGGGCTGATGTCGAGCCGCTTGAATAGACCTGATCGACCCTGGGTGCATTCCTCGGGAGATTCCTGTGTTCATCGGGGCTTTAGTCGACACCATCCTTGGAAGGGTACCGGCCGATCTTGAGGGAAGTGATTGGCTCGAGATCCCGGGCTTCCGGGATCACCCTTCAAGGTATTCAGTCGAGGAGAAATCGGCCTCCCAGATTTTACCGTGTATAGATAGTCTCTGTATTTCGTAGAGAGAAGTGATAAGAAATGATTTTGACACCCTTCTTCTCGATCTCCCATAACGACGTCGCGCTGACGGCACAGCCTCCTTTTTATAGGTGTCGAGGTGCCTCGCCTTTCCGCTTCTCCAGGATTACCCGAAATGTCACGATTCTTCGATCTTCGTCACTATCGGTTCAGCTTCTATGAATGCATTGATTGCGCTTGCTGTTACGCTCTTCGAGGGTGGTAATGGCGTCGTCGGTTACTTTACCCTCCCTATAAATGGGACTTTTCGTGGTTGGCTTTTTATCTAAATTTCCTTTGACACCCATCTTTTCTTCCTTTCCTGCTATCTTGAATTTTTGCTATCTCATCATGTTTGAAGCTCGTATCCTCAAGGTATTACGCTATGTGCATCGTGGCCCAACCCTCGATCCACTTTTGATTGGGCAAAGTTGTGCCGTTGTGATGCTGTTGTTGTCGTCGTTGGCCGGGGGTGATGAGGTAAAGGACCAATTTCCTCCGACCCCGGGGATACTTTGGATTATGCACCGCTGCTCAAGAGGGGGGCTCGGATTATACACTGCTTCTCATCCTCCTCCCTCAGCTCGGCATGTTACACCTTTTGGATTCCCGGGGGGTGTGTCGGCGGTCTTTGCCGGCTGTTGCCTTCCGGGCCGAGGCATCTCTCAAGAAGTGGCTTCAAAACGGCGGTACTGGCAGAGTTCGTACTAGCCAAAATTTTCACCTAGCCACTTCTTCTGTTCTTCCAGCCTCTCCTTCGTCATTTTGCTCTTCTCCCCAACCTTCCTTTTCCATACCCTCCCTTTTGAAGATGCCATTCCGGGAGGATTAGGATGTGGTCCCCGAGGGGATCAAACTTGAAGATATTGTCTTTGAGGTCATGTTCCTGAGAGGATGATGATGGAGACGCATCATGAATAGGCTAGGCCCTTAGGCTCCTAGTGTATGCATATCACTCATACTTCTTTGTTTTTACGTAAGGATCCCCTGTGGGCTTTTGTAATTATATGTAAGGACCCGTCGAGGGTCGTTGTAAGTGAACACTTGTATAAATACAAAGATATTTCCTTGATTCCTTCATTTGACACTTGTTGTATCTCTTTATATTTTTGGTTGCTTCGAACGCATGATCCTGTTTCGTTGCCTGTGTCACTGGCCTTGGGCACGAGTATTCCTCCCAGCCTTCAGTTGATAAAACAGTTTCGCATGGGGTCTTTCGTGACTTCTTGAACCGGACCCAAATTAGGCCAATAACCTCGGGCCGTCGGGACCCTTTCTCTGTGTGAAAGCGTGGATAATATCTTCGGGCCTCATAATGGACTTTGAGAAGAGACTTACCTGAGGACTCGTGGTTCTGGGATGCCGGTGACTTCCTGGAGACAATCTCTGAATGGAGGCCTAGCCGTGCTGCGGGCCATCCTGGTCATTACCCGGAACCTGTTTCGCACGGGCGTTTGTTAGGGACGCCCATTTCTTCGTAAGCTAGCCTTCTTTGGCGGAGGCCTTTTGAAGCTATATACCAATTCAGTGAAGGCATTGTTAGCCTGTTGGGGCACTGTTTTGCTATGGCGGAGGTCTTCAAGGTTGAGCATTACCTTAAAATTGGAGGCGGTGCCGGTGGTTGGTGCCTTTGGTTGGTGTTGAATCGTTCTCGCCCTTTTCGTATGTAGTCGTGAGGTTGCTTCCGCTTCCCGGGGGTCCTCGAGGTTTGCTGATTTCGTGGTGCTGGTAGGACATGCCCTTAGCGGCTACTTATTCGGAGCACGTCAGAGACCGGGCACGGCGATAGATGAGATGTGTGCTTCATAATCATGAAGGAGTTTTTATCGGGGCAAGATGGGCCCGTGTTTCTAGGGAGAGTGCATCCTTTGATCCTGGCATTCCTGGAGTCCTTGGTTCCAGAGCAGCGGTTCCTTTGGGCCAACAAGGGTTGGGCCACTAGGAGAGTTCTCGGCCGTCGAGTAGGTTTACCGGTTTCACCTTGTGGTAAGTTTCAGCATGATTCCTCTATATCTCGAGTTTTCCCTTTCTTATAGGGTTTTCCCTCTATAAGACTCCAACATACCCAGGCTTTGAGCTGTTCCGTCAAGGGGCTACACTTCGGGGGGCCTTGGACGAGGGTAGTCCCCTTAGGCTTCTTGGTGAGGGGAAAGAAGGGTCGAGTCGGTGCACTGGCGATTCGGGACATATCGGAGCTTGCATTATAGAAGCCTTTTGGTGAGGCATGAGTCTTCTTGTAGTAAGCGTTTCGCCTTTTCTACCTTAGGGGTGGAGTCGATCGAGCTAAGAATACTTGAAGTATCAAATGCAAGCTTCAAGCTTTAATCTGAGTGGATATGATTGTGAAGTTGTAGCTTGATTCCTCAAAAGTTCGGATTGAGAACAACCGGTGCCCAGATTGGTATAGTACTAAGTTGTTCTGAGGATGATGAAGGAGTGGCGACTCGTTGCCGATGATCGAGCCGGGTTGGAACGGGCCTTCTAGGGATGTGTTCGTCGTAGATATTCGGGACATGCATTTAAAGAGACTCATGCTAGGGGTTCCGTTCTTCTAGAAGGATTCGCTTGAGCGAAGGTGGTTAGGTGTGATGCCTGGTTTGCTTATTTCCGATGTCAAGAAGAGCGAGGCTGGGGCCGGTAGGCTGTAACCCTTTAGGGGTGGAGCGTAGATTTTGTCACTTTGTATTTTGCTGTTTATAGAGCATGCTTGTAGATAGAGAGCGCACCTTTCATGCATATATAAAATGAGAGAAATCTTGAAGTTTTACCTCCTTTGTATTTCTTCCCGTATCGCCTTTGATCTGGCGGGCTAGTTTCCGTGCTTTGGCGGGATCCTCGTGGGTTCAAAACTGATCAAGCAAGCCTGGGGGCTTTCAACCGCAATCCTTGACATGAGCAGGTGTTGGGGCCTCTATGTTTTGCCCAGCTGTTTTTAGGCTCAGTCTCTGAGTCAGGCCTATATTTGAGCTTGCCTATCCTTTGATCTTTTGTGCCCACGCGAGCGGATGGTGATTGTTCTCATTTTTTTGCCCTTGGGTATTTCGCTGTTTCAGCTATTTTGGGTCCAGTCTCAAAGTCGCGTTGCGATTCGAGCTTTAACTGGCCCTTAATTTCTTTCCTGCCTACATGGGCGGACAATGGTAGCCTTCATTTCTCGCCCTCGGGCATTTTGTCTTTTCAACTATTTCGGGTCCAATCTTCGATTCGCATTGCGATTCAAGCTTTAATTTGACCCTTAAGTTCTCTCTTGCCTACATGGGCGATCGACGATGGCCTTTTGTGCTTTGGGTCGAAGTGACCTTACATGCGCGTGGTCCGGAGGCTCACTCGACTGGTCGACAGTGGCATTTATGTCGTGCCTTTAGACATGTTACAGTTTAACTATTTTGGGTCCAGTCTCCGAGTCGCATTGCGATTCGAGTTTTAATTGACCCTTAAGTATTTTCAGACCGGCGATAATGCCTCTTACGTTGTTTTGGTCGTTGAGACCTTTCAATATGTGGCTCGGAGGCTTGCATAGTTAACTATTTTGGATTCGATCTCTGAATCGGGTTACGATTCGAGCTCATTTTAATCCTCAAGTTGTCAATTTTTAAGCTGACGACAATGGCTCTTACGTTGTTTGGTCATAGAGACCTTTCAATGTGTGGCTCGGAGGATCGTTTGGCTGGCGATAATGGCTCTTACGCTGATTAGCGCGTAAGCTTTTTATAGGCTTTATTTTCCGCTCGTTAAGATCTTTTGAAATAATTTTGCCTAACCTGTCGTCGGTTCTGGAATAACCTCGATTTCAAGTCGTTATCGGCGATGTTTTGAGCACCTCGGCAGGTTTATAGCTCGTAGGTTGAGCAGGTCGAAGCTCATTTTTTTTGTCTGTTGAGGGAAGCTTGTTTTAACTGGTTCTTTTCAAAGTATATTCGAAGTAGTGGCCTGTGATTTTTGTTTAGCGATGGTCAGGCATCCTCGAGTCGCATTAGTTTGGTTGTATCAGCCGTTTTGACCGTAGTCATATGTGTTTGGCCAGAGCCATTTTTGATCCTAAGTGATAGTTCAGGTGTCTACACTGAGGGTATGCCCTTTCGGGACTCTTACAAATGTGACGTATAGCCTGAACTTCAGGATTTTCATGCTTGTTAAGGTCTTACAATTTGTCATGTCTGTTGAGGTCTTACAGTTTTTGTAGTAATATATAATAGATCTAGTTACGCCGAGTCTGCCCGCTAGGGGTCTTACAGTTTTGGGTTTCCCAGTGCATGGCGATTAGCGATAAACGATAGTCTCCGAGTCATCGAATTTGTTTAAGCTTGAAGACCGCTTTTCGTGAGCTCGGAGTTGCCTTATAAGGGCTTTATGAGCCCAGAGTTCCGACCCTGGGGTCGTGCGGGTGCTGAATTGCTGATGCTAAGTCTCCAAGTATCTCGGGACACGTTTGGTGGAGAGGTTCCTGCTGGGAATACACTGTGATTTCCTCGCTTGGAGAATGGGATGCCGATAGACATTTTTCGATCCATTATCGTAATATATATTGTTGTTTTGAGTCGACCTATATCGGGTCGAAGTCGATTGCTCGGAGATTTGTCTTGCCTGAAGTTTTTGTGATTTCAGAGCTTTTGACCCAGAGGCCGTCGGAGCATTTGAACTGTTGGCGTCTGTTCCCGAGTTTTCGAGACGTTTCTGGTGAAAGAATTTGTTACCCTACTCTAAGAAGGAGTTCCCTCCCCCCCTTTTTTTTGACAAAAGGTGTTTTTTTGATTGCTCGATACAATAGTACATGCATTTGCCGACGGGGCCTGACTATATCGGCCGTTTGGTCTGATACATTGTTTTCTTATAGGAAACCTCATTTGGCATTTTTCAAAACGTCTACGAGCGGGCAGCTTTCCGGGGGGAATGCCCCTCGCTTAAAAATTCAGCCGCAGGGAAAGTCTTGAATACTTTTAGCGGAGTTCCCCCTTAAACGGCTTGTAGACATTTCCTCGTTAAAAACCTTGCCGGTAAAAACCCTCTTTCCAGAATAAAAACTCGGTTGAAGGAAAAGAGTGCAACGGGTGCACTTTTGGGGCCTCGAGGACTTGTGACGGCACTAATGTCCCGGCAGCTCCGATTGGGTTCCTGCACAAAGGTTAAATCCAAATTTGAAATAAAATAGAAAAGGAATGGACGTACCTTGAAACGAGATATATTGGCGATGCCTTGGGATTGGTCTACTGTAACTGCTCGGGGGCGTAGATGCGGCGTGGATCTCTATTTTATTTTGTCAAGTTCGATGGGGTGCAAAACTTGGTTTGCCCGTTGTTTCATTCGGGGGAGGAGGCATGAGCGTTGGTATCACATCGTGTATAGCGAACATTTCCCTTGCCGCATGTTGTTCCCCGTAGACGGTTTTGATCCCTTCCTTTGTCGGGAATTTTATCACCTGGTGGGGGGTGGATGGTACTGCTCTTATGCAGTGTATCCATGGCCGTCCAAATAAGGTGTTATACCTCATGTCTCCCTCGATGACATGAAATTTGTCATCTTGGGTTGTGTCGGCCACGGTAACCGGAAGGACGATTTCCCCTTTCGTCGTTTTGCTCGCCATATTGAATCTATTGAAGACCCGAGTGGCAGGCACGATTCGTTCGAGCAGCCCGAGTTGTTCTATCACCCTCGACCTGATGATATTGGCCAAACTACCTGGATCCACGAGTACACATTTTATCTAAAAAGAATTTACAAGAAAGGAGATTACCAGGGCATTATTATGGGGGTGAGACAGGGCCTTGGTGTCCTTTTCACTGTACGTGAGGGCGTCTTTGGGGATATATCCCCGAGTTCGTTTTTCTCTGGTGATGGATATTTTTGTACTTCTCTTTACAAGTTTCTGTGGGGCATCGGTGCCCCCTATGATCATGTGGATGACGTGTTACGGCTCGTTTGCCTTGTTTTTCTTGGTTGCCTCCCTCTCTCGAAATTGATTTTTGGCTCGATCGCTGAGGAATTCCTGAAGGTATCCTTTGTTGAGCAGTCGTGCCACTTCTTCTCGTAGTTGATGGCAATCCTCGGTCATGTGACCATGCGTGTTGTGGAACTCGCACGCTAAGTTGTAACTTCTCTGCGAAGGGTCTGACTGTATCGGTTTAGGACACTTGGCATCTCTGATCTTGCTAATAGAGAACACGATGTCTGATACATCGACGCTAAAGTTGTATTCCAATAAGTGGGGCGCGTTTGTTGGCGCTATGTTTCGATCGAACCTAGTTCTATTTACAATCCCTTGAGGGTCCTGTCCTCGATCTATCCTCCGATCGTTGCGAGGTAGGTTGCGCCTTGGGGCGTTCCTTCTATCTTCGAGGTACGGCTGGTACATTTCTTTGTTTGGTTTTGATTCTTTTACCAGGAGTCTGTTTGGGTACACTGAGCCCGAAGGGGCTCCTAGTTGGTCGTCCTCGGCCTTGATCTTTGACTGGTACCGGTTGTGGACGTCCGACCAGGTTATAGCCGGATATTTGATCAGGTTCTGCTTCAGCTGTTTCGAAGCCACCGAGCTTCGTTCGTTCAGGCCTTGGGTTAAGGCCTGCACTGCCCAGTCGTTGGAGACTGGCAGCATCTCCATCCGTTCCATCTGGAAGCGGGACACGAATTCCCGCAGCATCTCATTCTCTCTCTCTACTTAATTTTGAAAATATCAGACTTCCTCGTTGCTACCTTGATGGCTCCAACATGTACTTTTACGAAGGAGTCTGCTAACATGGCGAATGAATCTATGGAGTTGGGAGCCAAGTTGTGATACCACATTATGGCCCCATTCGAAAGCGTTTCTCCGAATTTTTTCAGCAATACGGACTCGATCTCGTCATTCTTTATATCGTTACCTTTTACTGCACAGGTATAGGCAGTAATGTGTTCGTTGGGGTCAGTGGTACCATTATACTTAGGCAGTTCTGGCATTCTGAGCTTTTTAGGAATGATCTTTGGGGTCGCTTCCTTGGGGAACGACCTCTGTATGAACTTCTTCGAATCCAAACCTTTCAGGATCGGGGGTGCTCCCGGGATCTGATCCACCCTAGAGTTGTAGGTCTCGACCATTTTATTGTTGGCCGCAATCATCTTCTCACCTGATTCGATCCTTTTGGTGAGGTCCTCGAGCATCTTCACTATGGCGGGGTCAGCCACTGACCCGTTATTGCTTGATCTCTCGGGTACTTGCTCGGCGGGGGGAGGTGTCTCTGGTGCCGCAGTGCTGGGAGTTCTCGGATGGCTTTGCAACTGAGCAATGGCCAGTTGTTGTGCCTGCAATATTTCAAAAATAAAATGAAGGCTAACTTCCTGTTCTTCCCGGGTCGGGGTTTTCTAAGCTTCTTATCGGTCGTTGTGCCGTATGCTCCTATCAGTGTATGAAGTTTCGTCGACTTGCTGTGCGTCCTGTGAATCTGCTCCGCTAGAATCAGTTCGGGCGCATTATCGGGATGCTGTAGTGGTGCTCCGGTGGTCGGGACAGCCACGCCATTTTCCCCATAATTTTCGAGGTAGTCGTTCTCGACTCCGTTTACCGAGCCAGATATTTTGACCTTAAATCAAAGGATCTTGGACAAGAAAAAGTGTGAAAGATAATGTGTGTTGGTGTAATGAAACCAGCAAGAAAATAATCACTATTATTTTTAGCCCCACGGTGGGCGCCAAACTATTTACCGTGAAAATGGTAACAACAATTAAATTTGTAAATGGGATTCTAAAAATACGTGATCTATTCCCGAGCTAGTTGTTAGAGCAGTTGATGCTGATAATATGAAGTTTAATAATGGAATGTGAGCTAAATCGAGATAGTAATTGAACCTAAGGGCCTGCTGCCCGGGTATAGGTCTGGTTGATGGGGGACCTCGGGGTCGACAGTCAGAGTCGAACTCGAGCTATCGGGGATGGGATAACAGTTGAGGATATAATTAAACAAGGCTCTTTACGACCAATATTAAGTAATATAATGAAGAACAAGTAAGAGGGCAATGTATATTAAGGTGAATTCAGGCCAGTACCAAGTGATAAATAAAGAACAGGCAAGAAGGCAATAAAAGTTAAATGGCTTCGAGCCAATAAGGGCAAGCGAGTTAGAGAGGAGAAGGAGAGAGAAGATATTATTGCACTTGAGTAGAATGATTGGAGCTCTACCTTTACAGGGTATTAGTGACTCCCTTTTTATAGAGAGGGGGAAATCCCAACTTTGTACAAGATACGTTGCGTGATAAAAGAAATAGGATGGGACAACCGGCTAGCTTTGCGATGTATGCGTGGGCTTGTGTCGAGCCACTTGAATAGACCTGATCGACCCCGGGTGCATCCTCGGGAGATTCCTGCATTCGTCGGGGCTTTAGTCGACACCATCCTTGGTAGGGTACCGACCGATCTTGAGGGAAGTGACTGGATCGAGATCTCGGGCTTCCGGGATCACCCTTCAAGGTATTCAGTCGAGGAGAAATCGGCCTCCCAGATTTCACCGTGCATAACGTTTAAATTGAACTTTATTTAAAAGGATAGAGATTACTAGTACATCATTGTGAGGCTGAGATAAGGCCTCGATGTCTTCCTTGTTGAATGTGAGGGTGTCATCAAGCATGTAGTCTCGAGTCCGTTTCTCCCTTGTGATGGAAACTTTGGTACGTTTGAATATAGGTCCCTACGGGACGTCGACTCCACTGATGATCATGTGAATGACATGTTGAGGTTCTTCTGGTTCATTCTTCCTATTTGCATCTCTTTCTCGGAAATGGTTCTTGGCCCGGTCGTTGAGAAATTCATGAAGATGCCCTTCGTTGAACAATCGGGCTACCTCTTCCCTAAGCTGCCTGCAATCTTCGGTCATGTGCCCATGAGTACCATGATATTTTCACATCATGTTGGGGTTCCTCTGAGAAGGATCGGTTTGTATAAGCTTGGGTCATCTAGTATCTCTAATTTTGCCAATGGCTGAGATGATCCCTGAGGCATTATTACTGAAGTTGTACTCCGATAATATGGGCGCCTTTGTCGGTCTCAAGTTCCTATCAAACCTGGTTTTGCTCATGAGTCCCCGAGAACTTTGGCCTCAATCTACTCTTCGATCATTCTAAGGTATTTTACGCTTTGACATGTTCCTTTGATCCTCGACGTATGGCTGATATCTTTCCTTATTCGATCTTGACCTCCTGTCTGCATTTGCTGACTACCTTGCTAGTAACCTGCTTGGATAAACTGAGCCTGAGGGGGCTCCCAACTGGTCATCCTTGACCCTAATTTTTGATTGGTACGTGCTATGCACATCCGCCCAAGTTACAGTGGGATACTCGACCAAGTTCTGCTTCAGCTGCTTCGAAACTATCGAACTTCGTTTATTTAGCCCCTAAGTGAAGGCTTGTACGGCCTAGTCATCGGAGACTAGTGGTAACTCCATTCGTTCTAATTGGAAACGGGATACAAACTCCCTCAGCATCTCGTTCTCCCTTTTGCTTTATTTTGAATACATCGGACTTCCTCATTGTAAATTTTATGGCACCGGATGTGCCTTCGCAAATGAGTCTGCCAACATGGCAAACGAATCGATAGAGTTCGGGGGTAGGTTATGGTACTAAATCATGGCATCTTTAGACAGAGTTTCCCCAAATATTTTGAGCAAAACGGATTCAATCTCTTCGTCTTCCAAATCATTTCCTTTTATGCCACAAGTGTATGTGGTGATGTGCTCGTTGGGATCAGTGGTTCCATTGTATTTTGGGATATCTGGCATCCGAAACTTCTTCGGGATGGGCTTAGGAGCCGCACTCTAGAGAAATGGTTTTTGTACGAACTTCTTCGAGTCCAGTACTTTCAAAATTGGAGGTGCTCCCGGTATTTGATCGAACCTTGAGTTATATGCTCCACCTTTTTGTCATTTTCTTCAATCTTCTTTTCTCCGGTCTCAATCTTTTTGGTGAGCTCTTCGAGCATTTTCATAATTGTGGGGTCAGTCCCCGAGCCACTTTCATCGGGCCTCTCTAGTGCTGGTTCAACACGCCGCGTGTTCACTGTTTTGGCTATGTTTGGAGTTCTATTCTGACTCTGAAGTTGAGCGATGGCAATTTACTGGGCTTGCAACATTTTGAATATCACCTGGAGGCTGACCCCTCCTTCTTCCATTCCTCGTGTTCTTTGGATGTCGGGTCGAGCTTCCCTATGTGCATTCCTTATGGGTCTGTGCTTGCGTCTGTGTTTAAAGCGTTATGTGAACTAACATCAACTGGCTCCATATTTGGCAGTCCCTCAGGGTTTATGGGTGGTACACCGACCCCTATAACATTGTTTTCTCCTAGACCGTCGTCCTCGTGAATAGGTACATTATGTGCGCTAGACATGTTTAAGCCTAAAATTAAAGAATCTTTGACATGAAAAAGTGTGAAGGATAACGTGTTTTATTAGAAATCTAGCACTAAAATAATCACTATTATCTTTAGCACCACAGCGGGCGCCAAACTGTTTACCTAGAAAAATGTGAGTGATAATTAAATATGATTTGTGGTTTTAAAGATATGTGATTTATTCCAATACTAGTGAATGTACAAGTAATACTAGGTGTAAGTAAGAAGAATTGATGAACCAAACCAGTGTTGCTAGAGCAATAAGGACCTCGAGCTCGATTTTCTTGGGGGCCTCGAAGTGAGCTAAGAGCAATAAAGTATGAACAATAAAGTAAAAACAATAAAGTTGAAGAACAATTATTGAGCACAATAAACAAGAAAACCAGAGTATAATATTCTATTACAGTGAATAATGTCTCTTTTACAAATGATTAGGGTCCCCTTTATATAGGAGGAGAAAACCCCAATACAGTACATTCCTAATTATGGTAAAGAATTCTATTGGTATAGGTGTATAACAACCTAGTACGGAGTTGTACCATTCCGTACAAATCTTATCCTTTAATTTATGCCATGATCCACGTGTCCTTGAGAAATTCCCGCTCTTACTTAAGTGTATTCGATATTTTACTTCCCGCGATGTAGGTCGTGCCAGGACTTCGATCTGCTCCTCGAGGAGTGTGTCCTTCAGCCGGGTCCGACCCCCACTTCGAGTCGCTCGAACCCGGACTCATGACCCTATTTAAGACTTCAAAATTGGTCTCCTTGATTTTAACCGCATACAATGATCTCGGATGTGAATTCTGACGGTTCAGTCAGCTCTTTTAGGTGATTTTGGACTTAGGAGCGTGTTCGAAATGTAATTTGGAGGTCAGTGGTAGATTTAGGCTTGAATTGGCAAAACTAGAGATTTGGCATTTCTCGGTCGGCCGTGGAAATTTTGATATCGGGGTCAGAATGAAATTCCAGAAGTTTGAGTAGGTCCGTAGTGTCATTTGTGACGTGTGTGCAAAATTTTAGGTCATTTGGATGAGCTTTGATAGGTTTCGGTATCGTTTGTGGAATTCGGTGGTTTAGAGGTTCTTAGGCTTGAATCCGAGGGTGATTTAGTGTTTTGATGTTATTTGGAGTGTTTCGAAGGTTCGCATAAGTTTGAATAGCGGTATATGACTTGTTGGTATTTATGGTTAAGGTCCCAAGGGCCTCGGTATGAACTCAGATGGTTAACGGAAGGGTTGGAAATTGGTTTGAGAAGCTGAAGCTACTGCTTCTGTCATTTCCGCACCTGCGGATTAGGGACCGCAAGTACAAGGTCCGTAGAAGTGAAATTGGACCATAGAAGCGGAGAAGGACCGTAGGAGCGGAAGTTGGACCGCATCTGCGAGGCCTGGGGCGCAGGTGCGAAAGCTAGGAATTTTAGTGAAATGCACAGATGCGGCATTTGGACGGTAGGTGCGGTCCCGCAGGTGCATGAATTTGGCCTTAGATGCGGAAGTGCTGGGCAGAATGTATAAAAAGGCCCCTTTGCGAATTTTGGTCATTCTTCAACATTTTTCATCCGGATTTAGAGCTTTTGGGAGCAATTTAAAGAGGGATTCAAGGGGGTTTTCACTGAGGTGAGTAATTTAAGCCCTAATACTCGTGATTATGGTTAGTTTTATGTGGTTTAATCATGTAATTAGTGGTGATTAAGGGTGAAATGAGGGGTTAGGGCTTGGAATTTTGGAGAGTTTTGATTGAGGGTTTGAGGGGTCAAATGGAGTCTGATTTTGATAAATCTTGTATGAATGGACTCGTGAGTGGAAGGAGTTTCTAGTTTTACAATTTTTGTTGGATTTCGAGAAATGGGCTCGGGGGCCGGGTTTGGGTGAATTTCGGGTTTTTAGTTTGAATTGATAGCTTTTCGTTTGGAATTGATTCCTTGGACTATATTGATTGCGTTGCATTACTTTTGGTTAGATTCAGGACGTTTGGAGGCCGATTCCAGAGGCAAAGGCGTAGTGAAGTAGGATTTGGCTTGGTTTGAGGTAAGTAACGCTTCCAAACTTGGTTCTGAGGGTTCGGAACCCCGAACTATGTGTTATATGATTAAATATTGAGGTGATGCAAATGTCAAGTGACGGGCATGTGGGCGTGAACAGTGAGGATTGTGGCCTGGTTCATTCCATGGCACCGCTTAGTGACTCTTTCTTGTTGATATCTGTGTTGTGATTATATGATTAAGGAAATGAATTGTAAATCATGCTAATTATCATGTTAGGGCTTCACGCCTATATTGTTGAGACCCGAGTGGTCGTTTCTTGCTGTCATCTCATTAGTTTCATTGATATTGTGTACTCGGTCTTGTTCATGCATATCCTATTATGTCTCAGCCTCAGTTGTTGTTATTTGGCACATAATATTATTGTTTCGGCTTAATTTCATGGCATTGTGAGCCCGTGTGTGTGAGACTAGAGAGCGATGACTGAGTGAGGTCGAGAGCCTGAATATGAGCGACAGTTATGGGATCGGGCTACATGCCGTAGCAAATTATTGATTATGCCTTCATTGGCTTGTTATAGCGCTTGGGCTGAAAGGAGCACCTCCGGAGTCTACACACCCCCAGTAAAAGCGGATGATATTATGGATTTCCCTAGACACAGATTGTTCGAAGTATTGATACTTGGAGATGGATTTCTCCTTAGGGTTGGATTACCATTGTTCTTCGATACCGGTTTACTTGAAGTCAGTGTTGTATATATTCCGGGATGGATTTCCCTGGGCCGGATGTCCATATGCGGTACCGAGCGGTTGAGCACTTGAGAGTTGGAGCACACGGTGCATTTTCATACATTTCTAGCATTGATATGTAGAGATTTGCTGAGTTTTACACTTCACATTATTTAGATTGGTATTTTGCTTTACTGTTGAGTAGAATAATTGAATTGCTAGCATGCCTACTTTACTGTACAATTTAAATGTGTTATAATTGTTGAGGTTTAGTTCGTCACTACCTATCAGTCCATAGTTTGGACTTGTTACTTATTAAGTTAGTGTACTCACGTTACCCCTATACCTTGTGTGCGGATCCAGGTATCTCAGGTCACAGTAGTGGCTGTTGACTATTCCAATCGCGGATTATCACCGGAGATAGCGAGGTATTTGCCTAGCGATCGCAGTTTCGCCTTTCTCCTTCTTTATATTCCGTCTAGTATACTTTGGCTACTTATAGACTATTTTGATCTTGTTATGTTTCGGAACAATTGTAGTATTGCTTATGACTTAGTGACACCTAAGGCCGGGCTTTTATTTTCCGCATTTTGGTTCTTGACTTTATATCTTTGTGGAAATTTTAGTTGAAAAAGGTTGTTATTTAAATTTTAACGAAATGTTGTACTACTTTGGAAATGTGTCGGTTGGCCTTGTTTCATAATAGGCCCCATCACGACCGGGTTGGTTTTGGGGTCATGGCAAGTTGGTATCAGAGCCTAGGTTACATAGGTCTCACGAGTCATGAGCGGGTTTAGTAGAGTCTTACAGATCGGTACGGAGACGTCTGTACTTATCTTTGAGAGGTTGCAGAACCTTTAGGAAAAGCTTCACATTCTTGATTCTTGTCGTGCGAATCTGTTGATTCTAGTACTAAACTTTTGTTATTCTATTCTCTTACAGATGGTAAGGACACGTGCTACCGATCAAGACAAACGGCCACCAGTTGGGGCCATTAGAGGCCGAGGTCACGGTCGAGGCCGTGGTAGGGGCATGGGTGTAGCCCTCACAACAACTAGGGCAGCATATGTAGATCGACAAACCGCCCTAGTTCATGATCAGGTCCCAATGGGGGATGCTCCAGCGGGACCAGCTCAGGCACCGATTGTGCCTATTGTTATCCCAGGTCTTCAGGAGACCTTAGCTCAGATTTTGATCATGTGCACCAGTCTTGCTCAGGCGGTCGCCATTTCTGCTACAACAACTACTTCCCAGGCCAGGGGAGGCACTCAAACTCCCGCCGCTCGTACACCCGAGCAGGTTGTTCAGGGACTGCAGACATCGGAGGCACCACCAGCCCAACCGGTTACACCTGCTCAGAATTTTGTGGTACCAGTCATGCCTGATTACGAGCAACGTCGATTGGAGAGGTTTGGTAGACTTCAGCCTCCGACTTTTAGTGGTGTAGAGGGTGAGGATGCCCAAAGTTTCTTGGACAAGTGTCAGAGGATTCAACGTACAGCGGGTATCTGGAGACCAATGGGGTCTCATTTACTACCTTTCAGTTTTTTGGAGCTGCCTTTACTTGGTGGGAGGCTTATGAGAGGTGTAGGCCTGTTGGTGTAGCGCCCCTTACCTGGTATCAGTTCTTCATTCTCTTCCTAGAGAAGTATGTACCGTAGTCCCGCAGAGAGGAGTTGCACAGGCAGTTCGAGCAGTTGCATCAGGAGGATATGACCGTGATGCAGTATGAGATGAGATTCTCCGAGTTGGCCCGTCATACTATCTGGCTAGTTCCCATGGATAGGGAGAGGATCAGGAGGTTCGTTGATGGCCTCACTTATCAGCTACAAATTTTTCTAACCAAAGAGAGGGTATCTGGCGCTTCTTTTGATGAGGTGGTTGACATTGTCAAAGAGATAGAATCAGTTTGCCGCCAGGAGCGATTTGAGAGGGAGGCCAAGAGGCCTCAGGGATCTGGTAGTTTTGGTGGTGTTCCTTCTGGATGTCAGTTCTAGCATGGCATAGGCTGTCCATTCAGACATGCTTAGTCAGCTCGATCGAGTCACCGTGGTGAATCATCTGGCCATGGTTCTCACAGTTCACATCAGGGTCACTCATCTCTTAGTGTCCTTCCATCTCAGAGTTCGACTCATGCACCATCGATTCAGGGTTCATCTAAGCCTGGTTCTTCTAGTGGGTATCCCGCGGCTCGGGGCTCCCTTCAGTTCCTATTGCCACTAACCGGTAGAGGTTGCTTCGAGTGTAGAGATTTGGGTCATATCAAGAGGTTTGGTCCCCGTCTTATGGGAGATTTATCCTAGCAGAGGAGTTAGCCTTCGGCTTCAGCACTAATTACTTCCCCACCCGCCCAGCCAGCTCGGGGTGGAGGTTAGTCATCTAGGGGTCGCCCTAGAGGGGGAGGCCGATCAGGTGGTGGTCAGGCCCCTTTCTATGGACTCCCATCCAGACCAGATGTTATTGCTTCAGATGCTGTGATTACAGGTATTATCTTAGTATGCCACATAAATGCCTCTATATTATTTGACCCTGGTTCTACTTTTTCATATGTGTCATCATATTTTTCTCATTATTTGGATATGCCCCATGAGTCTCTTGTTTCATCTATTCGTGTATCTATCCCGATGGGCGATACTATTGTTCTAGACTGCGTATATCGGGCTTGTGTGGTGACTATTGGGGGTTTGGATACCCGAGTGGACCTCTTGTTGCTTAGTATGGTTGATTTTGATGTGATATTGGGCATAGATTGGTTATCTCTATGTCGTGCTATTTTGGACTGTCATGCTAAGACAGTGACATTGGCTATGCCAGGGGTGCCACGAATTGAGTGGCGAGGTTCGACGGATTATGTCCCCAGTACAGTGATTTCTTACTTAAAGGCCTAGCGGATGGTTGGGAAGGGTTGTCTTTCTTATTTGGCCTTTGTGAGGGATGTCAGTACAGAGACTCCTAATATCGATTCAGTTCCGATAGTGAGGGACTTCCCGGATGTGTTTCCTGCAGACCTGTTGGGCATGCCACCAGATAGGGATATTGACTTTGGTATTGATTTGGTGTCGGGCACTCAGCCCATTTCTATTCCACCGATGCATCCGTTATAGTTATCTCATACCCACTTTTTTATTTTCGTATGATTTTGCTTACTATACCTGCTGTTGTAGCATTATAAATAGTATTGTTACTCTTGATGTCGTTACTCACCCGTCTGCCACTAGAAACACCACTTCACATCCGACTTGCACGTGTTAAGCATACCGCCAGCGTTCATCCTGAGCCAGGATCGAACTCTCCATGAGATTCATAGTTGCATTTCTTATAGCTTCCTTGTTCGTAGACAAAGCGGATTCGGAATTGTCTTTCATTCCAAGGCATAACTTGTATCCATGCGCTTCATATTCGCCCGGAGTTCGCTCCCAGAAATATAGCCATCCCTTCCCCCTCACGTCAATCCCACGAGCCTCTTATCCATTCTTATTGAACGACGGCGGGGGAGAAAATCCAACTAGAAAAACTCACATTGGGCTTAGGGATAATCAGGCTCGAACTAATGACTTCCACTACGTCAAGGTGACACTCTATCGCTGAGTTATATCACTTTCCCGCCCCATCGAGAAATAGAACTGACTAATCCTAAGTCAAAGGGTCGAGAAACTCAATGCCACTATTCTTGAACAACTTGGAGCCAAGCCTTCTTTTTGCACTATTACGGATATGAAAATAATGGTCAAAATCGGATTCAATTGTTAACTCCGCTGGTTGGAGTGTGTCACCGTGGGGTGCACCTGTCCTATTTGTGAAGAAGAAGGATGGCACTATGAGTATGTGCACTGATTACAGGCAGTTGAACAAAGTCACAATCAAGAACAAGTATCTTTTGCCTCATTTTGATGATTTATTTGACCAGCTTCGGGGAGCGAGAGTGTTCTCCTGGTCAGGGTATCACCAGTTGAAGATCAGGGACTCGGACATTCTTAAGACAACTTTCAGGACCCAATATGGTCATTATGAGTTCCTTGTGATGTCTTTTGGGCTGACCAATGCCCCAGCAGCATTCATGCATTTGATGAATAGCATGTTTTGGCCTTATCTCGACTCGTTTATTATTGTATTCATTGATGATATTCTGGTGTACTCGTGTAGTCAGAAGGAGCACGTTGAGCATTTGAGAGTTGTATTGCAACAGTTGAGGGAGGGGAAACTTTATGCAAAGTTCTCCAAGTGTGAGTTTTGGCTCAGTTCAGTGGCATTCCTGGGGCACGTGTTGTCTAGTGAGGGTATTCAGGTTGATCCGAATAAGATAGAGGCAGTTCAGAGTTGGCCCAAACCGTCCTCAGCCATAGAGATTCGTAGCTTTCTTGGTTTAGCGGGTTATTATTGTCGATTTGTTCAGGGATTTTCATCTATAGCATCACCCTTGACCAAGTTGACTCAAAAGGGTGCTCATTTCCTGTGGTCGGATGAGTGTGAGGCGAGCTTTCAAAAGCTCAAGACTGCCTTGACTACAACTCCAGTGTTAGTTTTTCCATCATCTTCAGGTTCTTACACGGTATATTGTGATTCTTTTCGGGTTGGCATCGGGTGTGTGTTGATGCAAGAGGGTAGAGTGATTGCTTATGCTTCTCATCAATTGAATCCCCATGAGAAGAACTACCCTGTTTATGATTTGGAGTTAGCTGCCATTGTTCACGCGTTGAAGATATGGAGGCACTATCTCTATAAGGTATTTACTGATTATTCGTAGCCTCCAACACTTGTTCAAACAGAAAGATCTCAATTTGAGGTAGCGGAGATGGTTGGAGCTGCTAAAGGACTATGATATTACTATCTTGTATTATCCAGGAAAGGCCAATGTGGTGGTCGATGCCTTGGGTTGGAAGGCGGTGAGTATGAGTAGTTTGGCATTTATTCCTATTGGGGAGAGACCTCTTGCAGTTGATGTTCAGGCTTTGGACAATTGGTTTTTGAGGTTAGATATTTCGGAGCCTAGTCGGACCTTAGCTTGTGTGGTTTCTCGGTCTTTCTAGCTTGATCGTATTAGAAAGTGCCAGTATGATGATCTTCATTTGCTTGTCCTCAAGGACAGAGTTCAGCACGGTGATGTTAGGAATGTAACTATTGGTGATGGCAGGGTATTAATGATGCAAGACTGGATATGTGTGCCCAATGTAGATGGGCTTCGGGAGTTGATTCTTGAGGAGACCCATAGCTCGCAGTATTCCATCCATTCGGGTGCCGCGAAAATGTACCAGGATTTGAGACAGCACTATTGGTGGAGGAGAATGAAGAAGGATATAGTAGGGATTTGTAGCTCGGTGTCTCAATTGTCAGCAGGTGGAATATGAGCATCAGAGACTGGGTGTCTTACTTCAGTAGATGGATATTTCAGAGTGGAAGTGGGAACGGATCACCATGGATTTTGTAGTTGGACTCCCACGGACTTTGATAAAGTTCGATGTTATTTGAGTGCTTGTGGATCGGTTGACCAAGTCCGCGCACTTCATTCCTGTGTGTACTACCTATTCTTCAGAGTGGTTAGCTGAGATTTATATCCGAGAGATTGTTCGCCTGCATGGTGTCCCAGTTTCCATCATTTCAGATAGAGGTACTTAGTTTACATCGCAGTTTTGGAGGGCCATGCAGCGAGAGTTGGGTACTCGGGTTGAGTTGAGCATAGCTTTCCACCCTCAGAAGGATGGGCAGTCCGAGCGTACTATTCAGATATTGGAGGACATGTTGCACGCTTGTGTCATTGATTTTGGGGGTTCATGGGATCAGTTTCTACTGCTCGCAGAGTTTGCTTATAACAACAGTTATCAGTCGAGTATTCAGATGGTTCCATATGAGGCTTTATATGGGAGACAGTGTAGATCTCTAGTAGGTTGGTTTAAGCCAGGTGAGGCTAGACTTTTTGGGTATAGACTTGGTACAGGATGCTTTGGATAAGGTGAAAGTGATTCAAGAGTAGTTGCATACAGCGCAATTAAGACAAAAGAGTTATACTGACAGAAAGGTCTGTGATGTGTCTTACATAGTCGGGGAGAAGGTTCTACTGAAGGTTTCACCTATGAAGGGTGTTATGAGATTTGGGAAGAAGGGCAAATTGAGCCCTCGGTTCATTGGGCCTTTTGAGGTGCTTCGGAGGATTGGGGAAATGGTTTATGAGCTCACTTTGCCACCTAGCTTGTTAGGGGTGCATCCGGTATTTCATGTTTCTATGCTCCGGAAGTATATCGGCGATCCGTCTCATATTTTGGATTTCAGCACAGTTCGGTTAGACGGTGATTTGACTTATGACATAGAGCCAGTGGCTTTTTGGAGCGGCAGGTCCGAAAGTTGAGATCAAAGGATATAGCGTCAATGAAAGTGCAGTGGAGAGGTCGGCCCATGGAGGAGACTACTTGGGAGACCGAGCAGAAGATGCTGAGAAGATATCCACACCTATTTGATATTTCAGGTATGTACCTAGACTTGTTCGAGGACGAACATTTGTTTAAGAGGGGGAGGATGTAACGACCCGGCCGATCGTTTCATGAGTTATAGCCCCGTTTTCCCCATTTATGCTTCTTTATATGCTGATCAGCTATATTTTGTGGTATCGAGTTGGTTTCGGATTCGTAGTGGTTTTGGAGAGGAATAAGACACTTAGTTTCCTATTTTGAAGTTAAGTTGGAAAAGTCAACCGGATGTTGACTTATGAGTAGATGATCTTGGATGTGAATTCTAACAGTTCGGTTAGCTCTGTTAGGTGATTTTGGACTTAGGAGCGTGTTCGGAATGTAATTTAGAGGTCCGTGGTAGATTAAGGCTTGAATTGGCGAAATTGGAGTTCTCGGTCGGTAGTGAAAATTTTGATATCGGGGTCGAAATATAATTCTGGAAATTTGAGTAGGTCCGTAGTGTCATTTTTGACGTGTGTGCAAAATTTCAGGTCATTCGGATGAGGTTTGATAGGTTTCGGCATCGTTTGCAAAATTCGGAAGTTTAGAGGTTCTTAGGCTTGAATCCGAGCGTGATTTGGTGTTTTGATGTTGTTTGGATTGTTCCGAAGGTTCGAATAAGTTTGAATAGTGGTATATGACTTGTTGGTATTTTTTGTTGAGGTCCCGAGGGCCTCGGGATGAATTCGGATGGTTAACGGAATGGTTGGAAATTGGTTTGAGCAGCTGAAGTTGTTGCTTCTGTCATTTTCACAACTACGGATTGGGGACCGCAGGTTCAAGGTCCGCAGAAGCGGAACTAGGCCGCAAAAGCGGAGAAGGACTACATGAGCGGAAGTTGGACCGCATCTGCGAGCCCGTAGGTGTGAGGCCTGAGGCGCAAGTGCGAAAACTGGGAATTTAAGTAAAATGCGCAGATGCGGTGTTTGTCCCGCAGGTGCGTGAATTTGGCCGCAGATGCGGAAGTGCTGGGCAGAATGTATAAAAAGGACCCTTCACGAATTTTGGTCATTCTTCACTATTTTTATCCAGATTTGGAGCTTTTGGGAGCAGTTTGAAGAGAGATTCAAGGGGATTTTCACTAAGGTGAGTAATTTGAGCACTAATACTCGTTATTATTGTAGTTTTCTGTGGTTTAATCATGTAATTAGTGGTGATTAAGGGTGAAATGATGGGTTAGAGCTTGGGATTTTGGAGAGTTTTGAATGAGGGTTTGAGGAATCAAATGGAGTCGAATTTTGATAAATCTTGTATGAATGGACTCGTGAGTGGAAGAAGTTTCTTGTTTTGCAATTTTTGTCGGATTCCGAGACTTGAGCTCGAGGGCCGGGTTTGGGTGAATTTCGGGATTTTGGTTTGAATTGATAGTTTTTTGTTTGGAATTGATTCTTTGGCCTATATTGATTGCGTTGCATTGTTTTGGTTAGATTCGGGATGTTTGGAGGCCGATTCAAGAGGCAAAGGCGTAGCGAAGTAGGATTTGGCTTGGTTTGAGGTAAGTAACGCTTCTAAACTTGGTTCTGAGGGTACGAAACCCCGAACTATGTGTTATATTGGGGTGACGCAAATGCCAAATGACGGGCGTGTGGGCGTGCACCGTGAGGATTATGGCCTGGTTTATTCCATGGCACCGCTTAGTTACTCTTTCTTATTGATATCTGTGTTATGATTATATGATTAAGGAAATGAACTGTAAATCATGCTAATTATAATAATAGGGCTTCACGCCAATACTGTTGAGACCCGAGTGGTCGTTTCTTGCTGTCATCTCATTAGTTTCATTTATATTCTGTACTTAGTCTTGTTCATGAATATCATATTATATCTCAATATCGTTTGTTGTTATTTGGCACATTATATCATTGTTTCGGGCTAATTTCACAGCATTGTGAGCCCTCGTGTGTGAGACTGGAGAGCGATGACTGAGTGAGGCCGAGAGCCTGAATATGAGTGACAGTTATGGGATCGGGCTGCACGCCGCAACAGATTATTGATTATGCCTTCATTGGCTTGTTATAGCGCTTGGGCTGAAATGAGCCCCTCCAGAGTCTACACACCCCCAGTGAGCGTGGATGACATTATTGAGGGATGGATTTCCTTGGACACAAATTTGTCTGAAGTATTGATACCTGGAGATGGATTTCTCCTCAGGGTTGGATTACCCTTGTTCCTCAATACTGGTTGACTTGAAGTCAGTGTTGTATATATTCCGAGATGGATTTCCCTGGGCCAGATGGCTATATGCGGTACCGAGTGGTTGAGCACTTGAGAGTGGGAGCACACGATGCATTTTCATACATTTTTGGCACTGATATGTAGAGATTTGCTGAGCTTTATACTTCACATTGTTCGGATTGGTATTTTGCTTTACTGTTGAGTTGAATAATTGAATTGCCAGCATGCCTACTTTACTGTACAATTTAAATATGTTATAATTGTTGAGGTTTAGTTCGTCACTACCTATCCGTCCATAGTTTGGACTTGTTGCTTACTGAGTTGGTGTACTCACGTTACCCCTGCACCTTGTGTGCAGATCCAGGTATCTCAGGTCACGGTAGTGACTGTTGACTATTCCAGTCGCAGATTATCACCGGAGATAGCAAGGTAGTTGCCTAGCGATCGCAGTTCCGCCTTTCTCCTTCTTTATCTTCCTTCTAGTATACTTTGGCTACTTTTAGACTATTTTGATCTTGTTATGTTTCGGAACAATTATAGTATTGCTCATGACTTAGTGACACCTGAGGTCGTGCTTTTATTTTTCGCATTTTGGTTCTTGACTTTATATCTTTATGGAAATTTTAGTTGAAAAAGGCTGTTATTTAAATTTAACGAAATGTTGCACTACTTTGGAAATGTGTCGGCTGGCTTAGTTTTATGATAGGTGCCATCACGACCGGGTTGGTTTTTGAGTCGTGACAACCGGGGGCTGCGATGATTATGAGATATTTACTATTGAAATTGGGAAACGTTAATATTATTCCTTAAAGTTCATTGTTACTAATTAAATTGAAGAAAATTTACGTTTTCAGAAATATTAAAATGAGAATTTAAATAACTATTTAGTGTTGGCTTGTCTGACAGTGGTGTTCGGTGCCATCACAACCTTTAATGGATTTTGGGTAATAATAATAATATTAATAATAATAATAATAATAATAATAATAATAATAATAATAATAATAATAATAATAATAATAATAAATGACAATTCCTTTAGAATATAGTTTGTATTCTATTGTTTCCTCCTATTGCTTCAAGTTTGTATTTTTACGAATTTGACTCTTAATACTATTATAACCAATTTTGCCATATGCAAATGCTATTCTTATCATAACAAATTTATGTATCCTATGAGATTTGTCAATTTGAAAATAATCTTACTTATATGATGAATTCAAAAAATAATTAAATTGATTCTTGTTAATTAGTTAATTCAAAGGCTTAATTATTTGTTCTTAATATTAAAGAAAATAATTATTTTTTGTTAATTCAAATTCTTCGTATTTGCTCATCCAATTTTAAGTAATTAGTTATGGTTATAATTTTATCTAAGTTGTATTATCAAATAGTAAAATAAAATAATTCGATATTTGACTTTTTGAATTTTTGTTTGTAGAATCATTAATGTACTTGAATCATATCAGCCACTTAAATATTTTTAGTGGTTTTTCATAAATTGATCGATGTTATTTTTAATTGTTATGTAATTATAACTAATTATTATTATTATTGTTGTTGTTATTGTTGTTGTTGTTTTATTAATTAAAATTCATCCACACGTATGGTCTTAGATAGTCTAATTAGGATTTTAAAAAAAAGTTAACGATATAAATTCCTTATGTGAATGAGGTTCCTAAATATTAGGTACTTTGCATAATTTCAAATAAGGAATGTATTAATAACCAATATTATAGTTGATTTGAAATTCCTAAATATTAGAAAAATAATTAATTTATAGTTATAATTTTATACTATGTAAAATCTATTCTAAAGGGGTAAAAAATCAAATCATATTTCGATAGAGGTTTGTGCTTTTAATATAGTATAGATATAGATATAGACAGACTAGAGAGATATTGAAAGAAATTCTAAAAACAAAAATTAACTTGAAAATAAAAAATAAAAAGTATAACAAATATTTTTAGGGAAAATGAAGTATAAAGAAGCAAAATGCAAGTATGAAAGCAAAGTAAGAATTGTAGGACAAAACTCTTTGTATTTTGCAAACAAAGGTCTAATGTGTATTTGTTATTCATTAGTAAATTATGAAATTAAAATAAACAATTAGAAAGAAAAAAAATTAGCTTTTGAGATTTTTAGTTTGAAAATTAATAGAGTTAACTTTTGGATATTTAAGTTAAAATAAAAATATTAAGCAATCTTAGCTCAAATTTGAAAAAGTTCTAAGGGCTTATGCACCAAATGAACACCGAGAACGAACTTATGCCTAGGCAAACGCTTGGAATATCGAGGCTTACGCCCTATGGTACTTACACCTCGCCAGTATACTTCAATGCGTTTTTAGTACGCCTCGCTCCAAGGCACGCCTAGAAAATTACCTTTAAAATACTGATTAAATATATTCAATTCTTAATTTTGTTTTGAAGTTTAGTCAGTTTTTACAAACTTTAGACTGAACGTAAAAGCATTCATTTTTCCTCTTATAACTTCAAACCTCTGCTCAAGGTTTGATTTTGAATTTCTAAGCTTTGGCGGATCTTAAATTCATAATCGTAATACTGAACTTGAAAACTTCAGACTCGCTATTTTCAACTTCAAACCGGCATGTCCAAAGTTGATTCATAGGCAATTAAACTTTAAAATTATAAATATCGGCTATTCTTTAAATAGGGTTCCTAAAAAGGGCTATTTATGCCCTTCGCCCCTTAACATGACTAATTTGGGCCAAATCGTAGTCTATTTGGCATCGGGCCTACATGAGGCGAAGACTGTTAGGTAGACCTTCAGCTTTCTGCTTCCTTTCTCGAAATTCACCTCGGAAATTTGCAGAAAAGAGTCAGAAAAAGTGCACTAAATTACTAGTAGTTTCAATTCAGATGCTTAACAGCCTTAACTAATTTTCAACGATTTAGGTGAATTTATTCATTAATTTTGTTAATTTTTGAAATATTTGAGGAAATGTTTGTTGAGGATCCGAAAGTGTGTGTTTTAGGCATGTGATGATGAAAGAGAAGAACCCAACAGCTGCTGCTGCTACTACGTCAATTTTCAAGAAAGTATTGTTGAATTGTTCAGCTCAGGTTTGTCCAATACGGGTATCCCTTAACTTCCTTTATTCTTTTCATTGTTTGTTTATTTTTTCTTAAATTTTATACATATTGCTAAAGAAGTAAACTTTTTATGTCCCATGGTAAATATTTGATGTTTTCTTGATATCCTTTCTTTTCATTGTTTGTTTTTTCTTATATTTTATACATATAGCTGAAGAATTAAATTTTATTTGTCCTTTGGTGAATTTTTATGTTTTCTTGATATTCTTTGGTTTTATATGATCATGTATACTTGATTTGTAATGAGTAGGATAGTTCAAAGAATTATGACATAAAAAAGATATATTTGGTGGTCTCTCTTACAAGACTTTGTTACATGACAATTGAGGCTTGTGGTAATTGGAATTAACTCTAGTTTCAGAAAGGGTGGAAGGAGAAGGAGGGATTTTTTATGTGTGTATTTTAAATTATGACCTGATGACTTACGGATAATGTAGGAGACGGATTATTACTTAAAATGAAACCTGCCCCCAGACCTAGCTGATCCTGCTTGTTGTGTTTCAATTGTTTCCATAACCATTTTGTCAGAGATTGAAGACTATTGAAAGCATCAGGATCTTTTAACAACTTATTATTATTGCTCTTCATAAAACACAGGCGAAAGTGTACGGCAGTTGTGTTGCAGCAAAGGTTCCAGAAGTAGAACGTGACATGTGTTTAAAAGAATTCCTTGAATTAAGGAGCTGCATGCAGAGTGTAGTATGACAAACTCACCATCATTATTTGATAACGAAAAGTTCTCAAAGTGTGTACCACAGGGTAGTATGTCATTCCTTCGTTTGCCTGATGTTTACCTTGTTTATTTAACAGCTAAGAAGAAAGTGTTGAAAGTTGAATAGTATGTGTGTGTAAGCAGCTGTTGTTGAAAGATTAAATCATCCGTGAAAAGGTTTGACGTTTTAGTTGTTTTTGAAGGATAGTATTGTTCGTTTAATTGTAATGTTTTAGCATATAACTTGTTGCACCATTATATTTGTTTTTTCATTTGCAGTTCGGCATAGTTTAGGTGTTTCTCAGGTCAGTAGTTCTACATAGGGGGAAGTGAAACATGTCAACAAAAGCATCTTCTTCTCAGCCTTCTGGTTTTGGTAGTTCTGGTGCTCTATCACATGTGTATATCCAGCATCCACCCTTAAGAAGCAAAATCCCAGGAGCAAGAAATAGTTTTTATGATGATGGCACGAAACAGCTTATTGTACTCACATCTGATCAGGTAAAATGCCGAGAAGGAAAGATGAACTCAAAATTTGTACTCAACCAAACATGGTCAGCATTGACGTTTTGACAAATGATGCTGCAATATTTCTTTGCTGTCTCTTATCATTGAACTAAATAGCGGTCACTCCTTTTGCAGGTTTTTTCTTGGAAAACAACTCCATTTGATCCAAATGTGACTCCGTCCTCTGATTTAATAGGCGAAGGTCCAGTTTTGTCCATTCGATATTCTTTAGATTTAAAGCTTTTGGCTGTACAACGATCCCCTCATGAGGTTCATATCCAGAACAGAGAGAGTGGGGATACTTTCAGTCACAAGTGCAGGTCTGAATCAGAAAGGATTCTTGGATTCTTTTGGACAGATTCTCCGACATGTGATATTGTCTTTGTGAAGACCAGGTATATAGCACAAATACTTATCTCTTAAGTTTCTTGTCTTTATTGGCTTTTAAACATAACTATTTGATTACTTCATGGTTCTTAAATGTTTACCCAAGAAAAGAAAAAATGGATTTGCATTAGTAACTCAAGCTACTTTTTGTCTTTCTGAAATTGGTATAATTGACTTTAAAATTAACCTCCTCAGATAGATCTTTATGACTATTCGGTATATTCGCATGTTTAGTTTGGGTATATTTACCTTATTTATTTCAGAATTTAGTCGTTTTCATGCTCATAACTAGAGTTTGGTACAAAGAGAAAGGATCACTTTTCAGCAAACAGCTGACAATTGTTTAATGAGGCAATAATCAACTATCTAGAAATCAGTTTCAGAATCCAAACTAAACAGCCTGTTATTGTGAAGCCCGGAAGAATGTTTGTTATTATTTAATGGAGTTGGAGAATAATGTTGCAGTTCATAGTGGTTTTGGGTTTAGAGCTAACGCTGAATCAATTGAAATGGAAGGAAAAATAATGCAGTCTTTGGGGATAAAAGAAGCAGATTGGCAGAAATTTGAGTGTATTGCCTCTGTTGCAGAGCAGCAGTGTTGTTGATGGATCACTAAAGTGTAGCCTTGAGGTAATGAGTTTGGCTATAACTGCAAAGTTTATGGTCAGTCCCGAAGAGCCTCTCTTCCCCTGGGGAGAATTTGATTCCTTTTCCAAGTGGGGATAGGTGGAAAAAAGTTTCGTATGCCTGAAAGGGCAATAAAGTTGCTTGGTTAGACAATCTGCAGTGAAGGTGGGAATGCCTATGCTCTTTGGGAAATGGTGAAGACTTGGACAAAAGAAAAACATTCTTGCATAGGTGGAAAAAAGTTTCGTATGCCTGAAAGGGCAATAGGTGGCTAATGGGCTGCTTGTGTTTGTGAGAAGACCCGATGCCGGTAAGTTGTTTGAGAAAGTGGGAAAGATTATCTCTTTATATATGTGAAGGAAATAAGTATAAAGATGTGCACCTTGGTTTACTTGTTGGCAGATGATAAAATATATTAATACCCAATCTCTAATAAATTGTTGATTAGCATGTGCTTCGATACTGATGAAAAGGTTAACCCTGCACGGGATAAGCTGGAGCATTTTCCTAAAGAAGAGCAAAATTTTGCTGTTAATTCATTATCATCTGTTATAGATGGGTTATATGAGGGGTTGCTCTGATGGTAAACAACCTCCACTTCCAACCAAGAGGTTGTGAGTTCGAGTCTCCCCAAGAGCAAAGTGGGAAGTTCTTGGAGGGAAGGATGCCGGGGGTCTATTTGGAAACAGCCTCTCTACCCCAGGGTAGGGGTAAGGTCTGCGTACACACTACCCTCCCCAGACCCCACTAAGTGGGATTATACTGGGTTGTTGTTGTTGTATAGATGGGTTATATGAGGCAAAAATTGCTATAGCAGAAAGATGTTTCCGCACATGAAGGAGAATGGCTGCATTTTGTTGCATGTTTCTAGTTTTCTTCTGTTAAAGTTAACACTCTATTTGCTAGAGACCAAAAATGACCCAAAAATGCAAACTTGGAGGACATTTAATGCTCAATATGAAATTTGAAGGACAAAGTTGGATCAACTTTTAAACTTAGGGGACCATTTTGGTCATTTTCTCTTTTACGTGTTATCAGAACCTTTTGTAAACCCATTCTCAGATCCATAACTCTGCCTTTAAAGGTCACCCCTCTGCATTTACTGTTCATGTTTGAACCCCGTTTTGGGTTACACATGCACAATACCTCATGGATTGTATAAGGGCATCCAAAGGGGTTTATAAAGGTCTTGCGCCTACTCCACAATCTCCACCATGGCCTTAAGGTGCTATGTTGGATGCCTAGATTCTTTCACATAATTTGCACAATGAATTTGTCTAAATGTGAACTTAACATTTGAGTGTGCAAACTTGGTCCAAGTAACAGACATGGTGATTAGAAATTGTGAAGTAACTTAAGACTATTGACAGATTAAAAATCTGGAGCAAGGAAGAAGATAGAATATGTCTCGGATAGGGAGCCTTGAAGCAACGACAAAGCTGTCTCCGTGTTCGAGCCATGGAAGCAACAATTGATGCTCGCGTCAAGATAAGCTGGCTACATCACACTCCCTAGGGTGCGGCCCTTTTCTGGACCCTGCGTGAACGTTTGCACTAGGCTGCCCTTTTTCCTCTTTAAAAATCTTTGTCCACGTGAGCATTTTGGTAGATAGTTACTGAAAAGTTTTTTTGTATTATATTTGATTCTCCTGTGGACAAGGTATTGGTAATTTTGTAGTGTTACGGTTAAGTGAGAAAAAAGGTTTCTCAGAGATAAAGTTTCTGCAAAGTAGAATGCTTTCTACTTAGGGAAAAGGGTCAAATTTACCCTGTACTATCCGAGATTGAACAACTTTGTCTTCCATTAGCTTTTGGTCTCATATTACCCTGGCCATTAGGAAAAGGGCTCATTTTTGTTCTTGACCCCTAATGGAGCTCCAAGCAGATGGTAATTTTAAACCATAGTCAAGTCGGTAATTTTGGACCTTTTTCTTGGAAGATTTCAATTCGTGGAGTCCACTCAGTACGAGACTATTTTGCTAACAACAACTGTATGAATGGGCCAAAGTATGGTGGGTGGAAAATTGAGCAATTTCGGATAGTATAGGAGCAAATTTTGACATTTTCCCTTATGCTTATAGATTTCAAACCTTCTGCTTATAAGCATTACAATTATATCGTATATTGCGCCATTATATCATATAAGCATTGCTATTCAATAACAACAATATAACCAAAGGAGGAAGAGTTATCTTGGAGGTAGAAGTCTAGGTGTCTTTGGCTCAAAAAAGGTGATAGGACTACCAAGTACTTTCAAAGAATGGAAAATTCCAATAGGAGATCCAACTTTATAGATAAATTGTTGATTGGTGATGCGGTGATAGAAGACAAAGATGCAATCAAGGAAGAAATACTCATTTTCTACCAGGGTCTATACACGGAAGAGGAGCAATGGAGGCCTACTGCTGATTTTGGTAATCTGGGATCTATCTCCAGTGATGAAAAGGACTGGCTAGAAAGGCCATTTGAAGAAGAGGAAGTTCTAGCTAGTATCAAATCATGTGCACCATACAAAGCTCCTGGACCTGACGGATACACTATGGCATTCTTCCAAGGTACCTGGGACATAATCAAGCATGACATAATGGGGGCCTTAAACCACTTCCATCAAAATTGCTACATGGTCGGATCCTACAATGCCTCTTTCATAGCTCTAGTCCCTAAAAGGAAAGGAGCCTTAGAACTCAAAGACTTTTCAGGCCTATAAGTCTTATAGGCAGTGTCTACAAGATAGCAGCCAAGTTACTAGCAGAAAGGATCAAATTAGTGATAGGGAAACTCATATCAGGAGTGCAAAATGCATTCATCAAACACAGACAAATCACTGATGCAGCCTTAATAGCCAATGAGATGTTGGATGCCAGATTGAAGAGTGGAATTCCAGGCATACTATGTAAGTTGGATATAGAGAAGGCCTTTGACAAAGTCAGCTGGTCTTATCTACTATCAATGCTTAGAAAAATGGGGTTTGGGCACAGATGGATTAAGTGGATAAAATACTGCATAACAACGGTCAAATTCTCAGTTCTTATTAACAGAAGCCAGGTCGGCTTTTTCTCTCCACAAAAAGGGTTAAGACAAGGAGATCCCTTATCTCCCTTCCTCTTCATTCTAGCCATGGAAGGACTCAGTCAGATGCTAGATAAAGCAAAGCAGCTACAATGGATAGAAGGGTTCAGTGTTGGAAATTCTTCAAAAGCCTACATATCAATATGTTAAAGTATGTAATATACCCCGTCGATGAAGTCCCTGATTTGGAAGCTTTGGCTGATATATTATGCTGTGATACTGGTACCTTTCCAACTACTTACTTGGGCCTCCCCTTGGCTAGATACAAATCAGCCGATGTGTGGAATGGAGTCATTGAAAAGGTAGAAAAAAGACTGGCAACATGGTAGCTACAATACATCTCAATGGGTGGCAGATTGACCTTGATAAATAGTGTCTTGGACAGCATTTCGTCCTATTGCATGTCACTCTTTCCTATGCCTAGTAAGGTCCTAAAACAACTAGACAAAGTTAGAAGAACCTTTCTATGGAAAGGTAACTCTGAAGATCATAAGTTCCACCTTGTCAAATGGTCCAGGGTAATACAACCAAGATCCCAGGGTGGACTCGGAATCAGAGACCTAGCAAAGCACAACAAGAGCATGCTAATGAAAAGGCTAGGGAGATTTGGAGATGAAAGCTCTAGCTTATGGAAGGAGGTGGTTGCTGCCAAACATGGACAACAGTCCCACTGGTGCACTAAACACAACATAGCACCTCATGGAGTAGGCCCTTGGAAGCACATCAGCATCCTGTGGGAGGAATTCTCCCAGAACATATCATTCAAGACTGGAAATGGTTACATGTCAAGTTCTGGAAGGATAAATGGTTAGACACAAGCACCCTGAAAGACAGCTATCCATCCCTATATCAAATAGCCAATGCTCCAGACTCAACAATAGTTCAAAACAGATTAGAAGGTTCCTGGGACCTCCTATTTAGAAGGAACATGCAGGATTGGGAACTAGAAAGTCTTCTGGAACTGTATGGAAGACTTGGGAACTTCTTCATGAATGAACAAGCATCAGACAGACTCAGGTGGGGTAACTCTGAATCAGGCTCTTACACTGTGAAGGCAGGCTACAAACACCTCTGTGAGCAGAATGAAATCATTGATTTCTGGCCCTGGAAACTGATTTGGAAAACAAAAGTGCCCACAAAAGTCATCTGCTACTCATGGACAACTCTAAAGGGAGCTTGTCTCACACAAGATAACCTCTGTAGAAGGAGTTTCCAACTAGCTAATAGATGCTACATGTGCCAACAAAACTCAGAGTCTATTAACCACCTTCTTCTTCACTGCCCAGTAGCCACTTCCATGTGGTCTATGTTTTTTTCCATTATGGGAATAAGCTGGACCCTACCTCAGGGCATTAAGGAAGCAGTTGAAGGGTGGAACAAGTGGAAAGTTGACAAAGCCATCAGAAAAATCTGAAAGATGATCCCTCCTTGCATCTTTTTGGTTCTTTGGACAGAGAGGAATCACAGATGTTTTGATGGAGTTTCAACTCCTTCCCATTTTTTGAAAGCTAAAGGTCTAGTGTACCTTTTTAGTTGGAGCAACCTAACCCCTGTAAATAATGTTGCCTCCTATTTAGATTTTATCAGTTCACTTACTTTGACTTAGGCCATACTTTTATTCTTTTGATTTTTTGTTAGCTCTTTGACGGGAAACACATTGTAATGGAGCTAACAATGGCCTATTTTGTATCTCTGCATCTTCTGGATGCCATCAATGAAACATCTCACTTCATCAAAAAAAAAAACAATTATTACCACGTCTCAATTCCAAACAAGCTTTGCTTAAATTAGTAAAATATATATGATTTTGAACATTTTCAACATTATTGGCATGCGTCTCTGATCTAGATTGCAACTGCAGCGGACTGGAGTTATTCTCATGCAATTTTGAATCAAGAGCGCTTCAATTGGTAGAGACTAAGAAATTGAATGTGAGCTGGTATGTCTATACTCATGAGAGTAGATTGGTGCTCCTTGCCTCGGGAATGCAGTGCAAGAGCTTTACAGGATATCAGGTTTATTTATAGTCTTTCGTGCCTTTTCTGTTTAGATCTCTAGATTGTTGGGATGAAAATACCTTACATCACTTCTGCAGAAGCATGATTGTTGACGATACATGATAAATAAAATGAAGCAACAGTTAAAAAGGCTCTTGATAGTAAACATAAACAGAGTTTTTTTTGTTGCTTTGGTTGGTTTAATATTCTCTAGATCCAAATTATAGTGGGGTTGAATAGTTTACCATCCTAGTCTTTAAGGTTTCTCATGATTGGTGGTTTCAAGCTTAAGCTTCAGAGCTGAAGTATATGAAGCTTCACTGGTAGGAAAGCACTATCTGTTCTCCAAGGAAGAAATATCCATGTCTTCACCTTTCAGGATCATTACTGGTTATTCAGATTTTATGATAAGCCCGCTTGTCGCTGAATTCTTTTTTAGAAGTGAGATCTTTTCATTTACTCGGCATATCATTTGTCCTATTATGCCTTGTATGATTAAAATAGATGAAATCCTTTGTGTTCAGAATTCGTGAGATGTGTGATTCATCATGAAAATCCTTTTGATTTTGATAGTTTAACATTAGTTTTGATTCTGTTTTATAGATTTCATCAGTGGGAATAGTCCGACTGCCAAGGTTTGACATGGCAATGGCAAAATCTGACGCAAATAATAAGCCTGTCCTTGCCACAGAAGACATTCATATCGTCACAGTGTAAGAGCTTTTCCTGTTTTCTTTCCTTAAGAGAGATCTTTCAACTAATCTTCTTCATTAAGTAGATTTTTCACCTAAATTAAGATATGTTTCCCTGTTAATTCGCAGTTATGGTAGGATCTACTGCCTGCAACTTGATAGAATAGCAATGCAGCTCCATTGTTACAGATTTTATCGGGATGCTGTGATACAACAGGTAAGCTATTACCAACACCAAGATATACGTATATTTACGCAATGACGTCATAGCATTCTTGACCCTTGAGATTTAGAACTTACATTGAAGTAGTAGTGGCTATAAAGATAGATTAAGAGAAAACTAGTGCTCTATGATTATGGTATCTGATTGTTCTAATACTTATAAAAAAAGGTACTGATGATTCTAATTATCTAAGAGACAGTGTTGTAGCTTCTCAAAATAACAGAAAGGTCTAAATTTGAATATTGTTAGAGATAGCTATGTAATTGTCCCACATTGGAATAGGAGTAGTATCCCCTTTGTATAGAGTAGCTATAAATAGCACCTCTTGTATTGCATCACACACAATATATATCATATTTTCTCTCGTGTCTTCTCACATGGTATCAGAGCTATCGTGAGAGATTTATCGATGTGCATAAATTCCAGCGATTCCGGGAAGTAAAATCAGTCACCGGAACCCTTTTTTCCGGCGACTTTCAAAGTTGTTTTGTGTCTGCTTTGTCTCGGTCAGTGTTGTGCACAAAATCCAACACTACCACAAGAGTAGTCACTGTCCGGCGACTAAATCCCAGTGAAAATCTCCGGCGGTACTGTAGCTGTCCAAAGAAAATTTTGCGGCGAAGTTCCAACGTTGCGTGGGTCACCTTCCGGCCATTTTTTTGGCGACGACTCTTCAGGACAGATTGTTTCCCTTGCAATTCCGAGCCTACCTATCCAGGTTACACCAAATTCCGACAACTTTTTTATTTTTCCGGCGTGAATAGTGATTTCAAAAAAAAAAGGTGGACATCCGGCCATTTTTTGAAAAAGTTCCTTCAGAACAGTTGGGTCTTCTGGTAATTCCGATCCTACTCCTACTGTTTTTATTTCATTCCGACCACTTTGAATATTTTCCGGCTGCAACAGTAACTTTCCAACTGCTACAGTAGTTTCCTATTCTGGTTCAGTGTTCCTTACTCTATTTTCAGTGGATTACAGTTGATTATTTCTCTTATTTGGTAATAATTTACAAGATGTCTTTGGGAATTGATGTTTTTGGGTCTAAAAGCATGAGTTCTGGAAACTCTAATGTTATGATTACCTCGGAACCTTTAATGGGAGGTTCAAACTACTTAGCTTGGGCTTCATCTGTCGAGTTGTGGTGTAAAGGTCAAGGTGTGCAAGATCATCTGATTAAACAGTCTAGCGAAGGAGATGAAAAGGCGATAGCGCTTTGGGCAAAAATTGATGCTCAATTATGTAGCATCTTGTGGCGTTCTATTGATTCTAAGTTGATGCCTTTGTTTCGGCCATTCCAGACATGTTATTTGGTTTGGGCAAAGGCTCGTACGTTATACACTAATGATATATCTCGCTTCTATGATGTGATATCACGGATGACAAACTTAAAGAAGCAAGAATTAGATATGTCTACTTACTTGGGTCAGGTACAGGCAGTCACGGAGGAATTTGAGACATTGATGCCAGTTTCTGCTAGTGTGTCAAAACAACAAGAGCAGCGACAGAAAATGTTTCTAGTTCTTACACTCGCTGGACTTCCTCATGATCTTGATTCAGTACGAGACCAGATTTTGGCGAGTCCGACTGTCCCTACAGTTGATGAATTATTCTCTCGATTACTTCGCCTTGCTGCAGCACCAAGTCACCCAGTGATTTCATCACAGATACTTGATTCCTCTGTTCTTGCATCCCAGACAGTGGATGTTCGGGCATCTCAAGCTATAGAGAATAGACGAGGAGGCGGTCGTTTTGGGAGATCTAGACCCAAGTGTTCTTATTGTCACAAACTTGGACACACTCGCGAAATGTGTTATTCCTTAAATGGCCGTCCATCCAAAAATGCCTACGTTGCTCAGAGCGAGACTACAAGTAACCAGGGCTTTTCTGTATCTAAAGAAGAATATAATGAGCTCCTTCAGTATCGAGCAAGTAAGCAAACATCTCCACAAGTAGCCTCAGTTGCCCAGACTGATACTCCTATTGCTGGTAATTCTTTTGCTTGTGTTTCCCAGTCTAGTACTCTTGGACCATGGGTCATGGACTCAGGCGCTTCTGATCATATCTCTGGTAATAAATCACTTTTGTCGAATATATTATATACACAGTCTCTTCCTACTGTTACTTTAGCCAATGGATGTCAAACTAAGGCACAAGGAGTTGGACAAGCCAACCCATTGTCTTCTATCACCCTAGATTCCGTTCTTTATGTTCCTGGTTGTCCTTTTAGTCTTGCATCTGTTAGTCGTTTGACTCGTGCCCTCAATTGTGGTATATATTTTATTGATGATTCTTTTATTATGCAGGACCGCAGTACGGGACGGACAATTGGTACAGGTCGTGAATCAGAAGGTCTTTATTACCTTAACTCGCTCAGTCCTTCCACAACATGTCTAGTTACAGATCCTCCAGATCTAATCCACAGACGTTTAGGACATCCGAGTTTATCCAAACTTCAAAAGATGGTGCCTAGTTTATCCAGTTTGTCTAGATTAGATTGTGAGTCGTGTCAGCTTGGGAAACATACCCGAGCTTCCTTTACGCGTAGTGTTGAGAGTCATGCAGAGTCTGTTTTCTCCTTGGTTCATTCTGATATATGGGGTCCTAGTAGAGTCAGTTCAACCTTGGGATTTCGTTATTTTGTTAGCTTTATTGATGATTACTCAAGATGTACTTGGCTTTTCTTAATGAAAGATCGTTCTGAGTTATTCTCTATATTCCAGAGTTTTTGTGCTGAAATCAAAAACCAATTTGGTGTCTCTATCCGCATTTTTCGCAGTGATAATGCCTTAGAATATGTATCTTCTCAGTTTCAGCAGTTTATGTCTTCTCATGGAATTATTCATCAGACATCTTGTCCTTATACCCCTCAGCAAAATGGGGTTGCAGAAAGAAAGAATAGGCACCTTATTGAGACTGCTCGCACACTTCTAATTGAGTCTCGTGTTCCGCTGCGTTTTTGGGGCGATGCAGTTCTCACAGCTTGTTATTTGATTAATAGGATGCCTTCATCTCCCATCAAGGGTCAGATTCCACATTCAATATTGTTTCCCCAGTCAGCCTTATACCCTCTTCCACCTCGGGTTTTTGGGAGCACATGTTTTGTTCATAACTTAGCCCCGGGGAAAGGTAAGTTAGCTCCTCGTGCTCTCAAGTGTGTCTTCCTTGGTTATTCTCGTGTTCAGAAGGGATATCGTTGTTATTCACCTGATCTTCATAGGTACCTTATGTCAGCTGATGTCACATTTTTCGAGTCTAAACCTTTCTTCACAACTAATGTCACTTCTGCTGACCACCATGACATATCTGAGGTTTTACCTATACCGATTTTTGAGGAATTTAGTAATCCTCCTCCACCTTCAACCACAGAGGTTTCACCAATACCAACTTTTGAGGAGTCCAGTGTTATCCCTCCTAGTTCCCCAGCCACAGGAACACCACTCTTGACTTATCATCGTCGTTCGCGCCCTACATCAGGCCCATCTGGTTCTCGTCCTGCACCTGACACGGCTCCTACTGCGGATCCTGCTCCTAGTACACCGATTGCACTTCGAAAAGGTATACGGACCACACTAAACCCTAATCCTCATTATGTTGGTTTGAGTTATCATCGTCTGTCATCTCCCCATTATGCTTTTATATCTTCATTGTCCTCAGTTTCCATCCCTAAGTCTACAGGTGAAGCATTGTCTCATCCAGGATGGCGACATGCTATGAGTGACGAGATGTCTGCTTTACATACAAGTGGTACATGGGAGCTTGTTCCTCTTCCTTCAGGTAAATCTACCATTGGTTGTCGTTGGGTTTATGCAGTCAAAGTTGGTCCCGATGGCCAGATTGATCGACTTAAGGCACGTCTTGTTGCCAAAGGATACACTCAAATATTTGGGCTAGATTACAGTGATACCTTCTCTCCAGTGGCTAAAGTGGCATCAGTTCGCCTTTTTCTATCCATGGCTGCAGTTCGTCATTGGCCCCTCTATCAGTTGGACATTAAGAATGCCTTTCTTCATGGTGATCTTGAGGATGAGGTTTATATGGAGCAACCACCTGGTTTTATTGCTCAGGGGGAGTCTCGTGGCCTTGTATGTCGCTTGCGTCGGTCACTTTATGGTCTAAAGCAGTCTCCTCGAGCCTGGTTTGGTAAGTTCAGCACGGTTATCCAGGAGTTTGGCATGACTCGTAGTGAAGCTGATCACTCTGTGTTTTATTGCCACTCTGCTTCAAGTCTATGTATTTATCTGGTAGTCTATGTTGATGATATTGTTATTACGGGCAATGATCAGGATGGTATTACTAATCTGAAGCAGCATCTCTTCCAGCACTTTCAAACTAAGGATCTATGCAGATTGAAGTACTTTCTAGGTATTGAGGTTGCTTAATCTAGCTCAGGTATTGTTATTTCTCAAAGGAAATATGTGTTAGACATTCTTGAGGAAACAGGGATGACAGGTTGCAGACCTGTTGACACGCCGATGGATCCGAATTCTAAACTTCTGCCTGGACAGGGGAGCCGCTTAGCGATCCTGCAAGCTATAGGCGGCTGGTTGGTAAATTAAATTATCTCACAGTGACTAGGCCCGACATTTCTTATCCCGTGAGTGTTGTAAGTCAGTTTATGAATTCTCCCTGTGATAGTCATTGGGATGCAGTTGTCCGCATTATCCGGTATATAAAATCGGCTCCAGGTAAAGGATTACTGTTTGAGGATCGAGGTCATGAGCAGATCGTTGGGTACTCGGATGCTGATTGGGCAGGATCACCTTCTGATAGACGTTCTACGTCTGGATATTGTGTTTTAGTAGGAGGAAATTTGGTGTCCTGGAAAAGTAAGAAACAGAATGTAGTTGCTCGGTCTAGTGCAGAAGCAGAATACCGAGCAATGGCTATGGCAACATGTGAACTAGTCTGGACCAAACAATTGCTCAAGGAGTTGAAATTTGGTGAAATCAGTTAGATGGAACTTGTGTGCGATAATCAAGCTGCACTTCATATTGCATCAAATCTGGTGTTTCATGAGAGAACTAAACACATTGAGATTGATTGTCACTTCGTCAGAGAAAAGATACTCTCAGGAGATATTACTACGAAGTTTGTGAGATCGAATGATCAACTTGCAGATATTTTCACCAAGTCCCTCACTAGTCCTCGCATTGATTATATATGTAACAAGCTCGGTACATATGATTTATATGCTCCGGCTTGAGGGGAGTGTTAGAGATAGCTATGTAATTGTCCCACATTGGAATAGGAGTAGTATCCCCTTTGTATAGAGTAACTATAAATAGCACCTCTTGTATTGCATCACACACAATATATATCAATATATATCATATTTTCTCTCGTGCCTTCTCACAAATATGCTTCTTATAACATATGGATAAATAAGCTTATACACCGATCATTTGCTGGAAGCTATTTCCAATGAACTATCATATCTATTCTAAAAAGTTATATGGTAGTGAATATTGGGTTGCTAAAGTCCAATATATCCGCAAGATAAGTATTGCAGAGATGTGGATGCTAAGATGGATGGGCGGTCATACAAGATTAGATAAAATTAAAAATGATCAAATTCACCAAAGGTGCAAGTAGCATGCATTAAGGATAAAATAAGAGAAGGTCGCTTGAGATGGTTTGGTCATGTCTTGCGTCGCATTACAGAAGCACTGGTCCGTATGTGTGAAACTATGGTGAGTGAAGGTGTTAAAAATGGACGAGATAGACGTAAAATCACATGGAAGGAAGTTGTCTCGGAAGACCTACAAATCCTTGGAATCAATGCAGATTTAGCTAAAGATAGGGTACAATGGAAAAAAAAAATCCGTATATGTTATAATTACTAGATAGGAATAGGCTTTAAATTTGTTAAAGAACTTTTACTGTTCTTAAAAATATATATATATATATTCACAACTATTATTTTATTTTGGCATGACGATGATATGAGTTGAGCTTAAAGAAAGAAGTGAGGATTCATATCGGCGACTCCAACTTTGTTTGGGACTGAGGAGTAGTTGTAATTGTTGCTATGTCAAGAGGATTAATTTTTTTCCTTCAATAATGTTAGCTGATAAACTGCGTAAGGGAGTTTGAACCAACTAGCTATAAGTATAAGTTAGTTAGAAGTCAAAACTTTTGGCCTAAATGTCAAAGGTCTTCAACACGGGTTGATGGACAAAAAAGTCAAATTAGGACAGGAGCGGATTTAGCCCAAAATAAAGGTGCACGTGAACCCATGCTTTCACCGTCAAACTAGGTCTTTTATGTATATATTTCCTCAAATTTATCTAATATTATTTATTGGCACCCATGCTCCAAAAAGGTTGAATGGTGCACTTTGTTGAAGGTTAAGTTATTTACCCAAAGGAATAGGGATGGATTCCAACTTAGTACTTTTTTTCTCTCTTTTCTTTAGTGGTGCACCCATGTTTTAAAAATCTTAGACCCGCCTCTTTATTAGGAGACCCTAGTTGCTCAAATGAGGCTGATTTTAGTTGGCATTTTCTAGATTAGAAGGCAATAGTTTCCGTTGATTGTGAATAGGTCACCCAAAACTATTGTTATCCCATAGTTAGAGAAATCAAGAAGTCAAGTAGGAATATTATATCATTATCAATGCGACTGGGTGTCCCTTAATGAGAGAAGGAATCCTTAAAAGTCTCAAGGGCTCTAAGAAAAACTGCTCTCGCGTATTCTCAAGCCTTTTACTTCCTTCAACAGCTTATTTGTGATGAAGTTATGATTGTCCCAATATAAAAGGGGAATACAAAAAGTAGAAAATCTCACACAAAAATGTGGTTTTCTTCAAAGACTATCTATAGTCAGAATTGCTCCAAAATTCACAAAATATATCACCAAATGGACTAAGTTATTGTGAATTTGTGATTATTGTGTCTTTCCTTCCAGATAGTCCTCATGAGTCGGTAGGGGCCTACTTCCTGTGCTCTATTCCTCCTAAGAGTCCTGCTTGAGCAAATCTTTTACTGTGGTTGACATTGACATTCGATTTCGAACAAGTTTCATACTATGCTTCATAACTATTGTGGTACCTGATAGTGAAGCAACATATAGTTTAATTTTATCCTGATAGCTAGCTCTTGAATTTTTTTTAGAAAAACAAGCCTCATGAAAGACCAGCTTAATTTTATCCTGATAGCTAGCTCTTGAATTTTTTTTAAAAAACAAGCCTCATGAAAGACCAGCTTATGTGAACTCTTTTTCCTCTTTCTCAAGTTAGCAGTTGTTACATGCTGGTAGCTATATAAAAGAACATACTTCTTTTAGGTGCTCTTAGAGTCACTCCGAACAATGGGGAATGTCTTGGTCTTCCTCACCAGCAGCTTAGGATAGAAAAGACTGCAGCGTCAATAGCTCTTTGCTATATCCCCTTCCATGTCTGCATGTCCGGATCCATGAATGATCATTTTTTCCTTAAAATGATTTGAGGAGATTTGAACTCTTCTATTTGCTAATCTTCCGAGTTTTCTCTAGGTCTTAGATTCCATAGCATCTATCATCTCTCACATTTTAGTTTCTTGGAAGTACAAGGATGGTTGCCCCCTCCCTCCCCCCCCCCCCCAAAAAAAAATTCCTTAACTCCCACCTTGATAATAGCTCTTTTGTTTGGGTCATTCATCCCTGTTGTTAAAGGTGCGCTTAAGCCCTGAAGCGAGCGAAAAACATGTTGAGCGCTTTGCCTCACTTAGCTGGCGTTTCGGTGTCGTAATCTACGCTCTAAGGAATACTTTTTCTTACCAATGAGTGTAATCCTAAAGAGGTTACACTAAACAATTTATATTTGTTATTCTTGCTTTATAATTATTAATCTTGGACTACACATATGTATTTGTATTTTTTCTCCATTTGCGCCTTTTTTCACTAAAGCCCACGCTTTATTTGCGCTTTGCGCTTAAAGCCCCAATGGACCTTAGAGCTTTTTTGCGCTTTTCACCTCTTTGATAACACTGCTATCCCCCTCACGTTTCATGTAATGATTTTAATATTCATTAACTACTGCTTTTCCTTTCCCATCCTTAATTCCTCCCTCCTTCTTTCCCCTCCTTTTGTCCCTAAACCTTTTCGTATACACCATAATGTTCCCCCCTCCCGTCATGTCTTCTAGTCAACTCCCACTCTGTTGCTATCCTCGCTTTCCCTCTCCTATTCCCCACTACCTCCTTTGGGTCATATTCAATGTCAAGTAGAAGTTGTATGGCCCTATCCCCCTTGCCATCAAAAGTAAACAACAACAACAACAACAAGCCCAATATTTTCCCACAAGTGGGGTCTGAGGGTGAGATGTACGCAGTCTTACCCCTATCCTAGAAGGACAGAGAGGCTGTTTCCGATAGACCTTCAAAAGTAACACCCAAAAATTCCCCAAAGTTGAGGTATTTGTTCCCTCGCCAATCCGGACAATCTCCTTCCACCTTTGAAGATTGCTAAGAGTGGATATTCTCCTCCACTTCCACATTTTCTCCTCTAAGATTACCCATGTACTCAACTACTTGATCCTTTACCACACCACTTCCAACGCTCACCTCCACCCAATTGAAAATTCTCCCTCACTGCCCAAGACCACGTAGGCCTCTCTACCCCTTCGGGGGTAGGGGTAAGGTCTGCGTACACTCTACCCTCCCTAGACCCCACTTGTGGGATTTTACTGGGTTGTTGTTGTTGTTGTTGGTAATTTACCAGTTTTACGCGAGGGAGGCAGAGTGTGGCTACAAAAACCATTCAGTGAAAAAGAAGTGAAAGAGTTTGCAAAGGTACGTGATGGTGATAACCATTAGTGACTCGGCAATATCCTTGGGAGGCCGGTTTTGCGAAATTAGAGGCCAACGGAGAAGGATCTTTAAATTTTAGAGTCTGCCCACAGCTGTCCTCCTCCTTTCTCCCCCAGTTAAACTGATTTGCGTTGGTTTCTGCATGCTCCATGCTTTAATTGACTCTCATGGAGACCTCCCATCCTTAATCTCCCCCTCCTTCTTTCCCCTTGATCCATCCTTAACCTCCCTTCTTTCCCCTGCGTTTGATATCGGTTCGATTTTGGTCCTTTAAACCATTTGGTTTTTGGGTATTGAGGCAGTTTTGGACTTAGTGAACTGATTCATCCTACTCAACCAAACCGGTTCCCTTATCCGAGGGTACTGTAGTCCTTTTTGAAATTGACTCCATTACCAATTTAACTCTCCAACACCTCCTCTTTTGTGAATGCCTTTTGCAAAAACTGAAAAAGAATTTTAGTTTTTCAAAACAAATGCCACCTAAATTGAACTTGCTGGAAATTTTAATCCAAAGGAAATTGCTGGAATTTTTTTTTTCCAGAAAGTAGCCAAAAAATTTTGCACAATGGCCTGAATCGACCCTCGAGCTGCAGTATGGAAAAGACTGGAATGGCTAGAAAGTGAACGATTTGCATGGAAAGTCTACATTGGCGGAATAGGGTTCCAACCACCAGGAAGTTTAAAATTAAGTTGGAGTTGGAAGAGGAGTCCACCACCAAGAATCCAACAAAGTGGACTTGAAACTAATCGAGGCAGACTACACTCATTGCATAATGACAAAGTCTAGGAGGTTCTGGCGGTGCATGATGACACATGGAGGGTTTGGTAGCATTCTTGCGGGGTGTGGAGGGTTTGACTGAAGCCCTAATCTAACATCTCTCATGCCTACTCAAACTTTCTAGTTTTGTCTTTAGCTTATTCTCTAAGTTTTCTGACCAGATCATTTGGCTCTTCCCATCCGCTCTTGATCTGACGATAAAAATGCTAGTACATTAATTTTCTATAATCTGTATAAATTTGTGTGTTGCTCCTAATTTGATTTTTACAAGTGATGCTGAACTAGTTCTTAGGAATGGACAACATTCAGGTGACCAACTGCATCAGAACCAAGTGTAGGCAGAATGTCTCTTTTTAAACATTTCTGAGAAGAATATGGTGTATCTGATATTCATATGACATTCTATTTTTTCATCCCCTTTTATGGGTTTTGTTTAATTGAAATGATGTCTTGTGTTTAATTGCTCATACTTCTAGTTCATCTCTAGAGCTGCTTGTCCTTAAAACATATATTGGTCTGCTTTTTGATTGTATTACCGAGAGGTTGGCTTTCTTCTAGAACTTGAGGTCAAATAAATGCATTAACCTAATGAAATAGGTGAAAGTTACACTTTGGAGGATTTCATGTGGTATTTGCTCTGCTTGCATTTATATTGGCAGATACCAACTTCATTTAATATTTGTCGGAAATAACTTTTCCTTCTTCTCTGATGACTCCTAATTATACTTCCAGGGTTCTTTGCCAGTTTATTCCAATAAGATAACTGTCAGTGTGGTAGACAATGTACTGCTTGTTCACCAAGTGGATGCGAAGGTGGTTATTATATATGATATATTTGCAGATTCTCGAGCGCCTGTATCTGCTCCACTTCCATTATTAGTTAGAGGTTTCTCTAGAGCAAATGCTGCAGCCTCTCAATTGATGTGCCAAAATGATGAAGGTCCGGCGGGAAAGGACTCAAATCATGGTGAAACAGTCATCTATGCAGACGAGTGGGTATTTCTCGTTCCAGACCTTATATGTGATATTGCCAATGGAGTTTTGTGGAAGATCAATTTAGATCTGGAGGTAAATTCTGAATCTCTGATTGCTAGTCAATATCACGATACGGAAGTTACTGTACTACTGTCTTTATCTTTTACAGGCCATTTCCGCTAGCAGCTCAGAAGTGCAAACAATCCTTGAATTTTTGCAGAGGAGGAAATTGGAAGCAAATAAGGTCTCATCTTTCGGTTCTAATTTCTTTTAATGCAACTGCTGCTTGCGCACATACAAATGTTGATTTTTCCTGTTTTATGCATGAACATGTTGTGTTACAAAAAATAATGGATGATTTGCTCTGGTTTATTTGTTGGGATAGAAGCAGTTTCCATCGAGACATTAATATTTTTGTATCAATAGTACCTCCCAGAAATGTCTTTGTTGAATATTTTGCACTAAGTTAATATTTTCACCATCTGAAATTGTCTGTTTCAGGCTAAACAGTTGTGTTTGGCAATTGCTCGGACAATTATTCTCGAACGAAGACCTGTGCCCATGGTCGCGAGGGCAATAGACGTCTTAGTGAATTTTTTCTCTCTTTCAATAAAAACTGGAATATATCAGGCAGGGTCAAAAGTGGAGAGAAGTTCAACAGCCAGTGGTTCTAATGTTAATAGTGCTGTTGGCGAATCCATCAATCAAACAGATGCATCTGAAAAGTCACTAAAACAAGAAAGCGCTAGTGGCATGCACGACAAGTCTATTGTCAATTCCTCTTCCTTTACTTCGGACTCTGAGGACAATGTTAGCTTTGCACCAAATAGAGGCAAATCTAAAAATATCAATTTGTCTAGTAGTAAACAAGATGGAGGTTACTTAGTGGGCACAGATATATCTGGTGTTGAAGCTCAGCCTTCTGTTATACGACCTCAAGCTCCTGGAACAGGTAGCACTCCCCTAAGAACTGATGAGCAGCAGGAGTCTCTGGTAACTTCTGCTGCAATATCCCCTGATGATCTGTGCAGCTTTGTGTTTGCTCCTGTAGAAGAAGAAATAGCCGGGGATTCGTCTTACTTGGTTGCTGTCATTGTTGAGTTCCTACGCAGGTACACTCTCTCGGAGCTATCTCATAAATAACGGCCATGATGCCATCGTTATCTAATCACATTTAGAAAGAAAGAAACAGTTTGAATATTACATTCACTAATAGAGGATGCAATAAGTCTGCTGTTAATAAAAGATAGTTCATCTGTGAGGATCCATTTTTGACCCCGAAAGAAATATACAAAACTTTTTCAATGGAAGTTTAGAGTCAAACCAATCTTACCTCAACAGTAGGTCACAGGTATTTAAATGATCTCACTTCTTCCCCTTGCCCCCTTTCTTATACGTTATTATCCTTTTTAAAAAGTTACCTACATTATATCCATATTGTTATAATCAAAAAAGTTTTATAATTTATTCCAGTTCATGTATTTGTTTAAAAGAAAAGTTACTATCTGTTTTCTTTTAAATTTTCTTTCTATGTTGTTTTATGTTACAAATTTACTTAATAGTCTAATGCTTGTTCAGGAATATTGTTACAATGCTAACATGATCTGGATGAACTAGTAATGTGGATGTTTGATTGATAGTCTTAAAAAATAAATGATTGCCAATTAGTTTATAGTATTGTTAAAATATCCAATCCCTTTTGGATCCGAACACTCATTGGTTTTCAGAAAATTTTCCGAAAGAAAACTTATTAAGAAAAATTTACCACCAAACCGTTCAAACCCCATCCAATTCTCCTAAAATATAGGATTCACCTTGTCTGTAACTAAATCCTCATCCGTCTGAACTGCTACAGTTGTACCATGTTCTTTCTGCTGGTAAAAGGACAAAAAGTTGCTTGTTCTTCTTTCTGATCAGTTATCTTCTTTTGATGCATGGACTGTTCTTTCTGTATCTTATAGATCATGTATCCATTCTTTCAGTGCTAACCTGGAAAGGTTGAAAGTGCCTCCGAATATTTATATATTGATGATACAACTGCTAGCACGGAACGAAAATTATGCGGAACTTGGATTGTTGATCATGAATAAGGTTAGCAAATTGTGGTAGTGTATATTTTAAGAAATGCCAAGAGTTTGTGATAAACACTTTATATGAGCCCTAAACTTGTGTTTATTGTGTTTCAGATAATTGAGCCCTCAAAAGAAGTTGCAATGCAATTATTGGCGTCAGGCAGGCAGAATTTTCAAACAAAGAAGTTGGGCCTGGATATGCTCAGAGAGCTCACATTACACCATGACTATGTGTTGCTACTTGTTCAAGATGGATACTATCTTGAAGCTTTACGTTATGCCCGGAAAACTAAGGTATTCTTAAGTTTCCCTGCATCCACTAATTCCATGTCACGACCCAAAATCCACTAAGGGTCGTGATGGCGCCGGACACCGCTGTCAGGCAAGCCAACCAAAATACTTAATTAAATTTTCGTTTTAATAATTTTGAATGCTATGATTTTCCTTCAATTCTACTAGTAAAAGATAATCCTTACAAGGTAAATAAAAGAATGTATAGAAATAAATACAAGATACCCAATAATCATCCCAGAACCCGGTGTCACAAGTGCATGAGCATTTACTAGGAATGAAATAAAATACAGTAACTGTCCGAAATACAAAATGGACAGAAATAAAATACAGTACAATACTCTAAAGGGGACTCTGCTGGTTGCGGGTCGTCTTGACAAATGCAGCTCACCTAAATCTCCGTATCAACCATGCCGCTATGCCACTAAGCCACCAGCCACACATGAACCTGTGTAACAAAATGCACAGCAAGTGTAGTATGAGTACGAAAACAACGTGTACCCAGCGAGTATCCCGTCTAATCTCGAAGAAGTAGAAACGAGAGGTCGACTTCGACACTTACTAGTGGTCCAATAGTAATATATTATTAATACGAATAATCAGGGATTTATTAAAAACGGCAGTAAATTCAAATAAGTCACGAAACAGGTAAACATTCCTTTTTGTATTAAAAGTCTCCAAATTCATAACCTATTAATTATCAATTTATCTCAATTCAGGGAGAGCAAATATCAATTTCTATAAATCTCAAGGCAAGCAATACAAGCATGCGCAAATCATGTCGAGGTCGTACGGCCCGATCCAACAATATTTAAACTGTGCACTGCCAGAGGGTCGAATGACGCGAACCATAGATGCATCTATTTAATCTACCGAGGCGTTCGGCCCGTTCCACAATAGATAAACACATTCAAACAGTCAAATCAAGAATTTATCAAGGAGCAATTATTCAGGAAAAGGCAAGCTTCTCTTTTAAAAGTCAAGAAATGATGTCTAGCCTTTTAAAAATTTATTTATACGTTCGATATGTTTTAAGCATTTTTAAGTTGACAACAAGGTTGCAATATTAAAAGTAAAGCATGCTTTTGGGGCCTAGACTACCCGGACTTAAGCATAATAGTAGCTACGCACGAACTCTCGTCACCTCGTGCGTACGTAGCCCCCACAAATAGGAGCACATATCCAATTAATTCACCTATGAGGACAATTCCCTCTAACAAGGTTAGAAAGGAGACTTACCTCGCTCCGAAGTCCAATAACCTGCTTCCAAGCTCCTTCCGACGATTCAAACCGATGCCCCAACGCTCCAAAACTGGCCAAATAACAGGCAAACAAATGAAAATACACCCTAATACTCATAACAATTCAATTTATATAAAATCCCAACTCCACTCGAAAAGTTGACAAAATCGCCATCGGTCCCACGTGCCCGGATTCCGATTTTTTTCGAAAATAAATTTCACCCACAACCTCACGAACTCAAATATATAATTGGCTCTCAATTTCATGTCAAAAAATCGTGGTCAAAATCCAAGAATACAAATTTCCTAGGTTTTCTTCAAAATCCCAAAATTTCCACTAATTTACATGATTTTCCATGTTAAAATCTAGATATAATCCAAGTAATTAACTTGCAATTGGTGGGAATCACTTACCTTGACATGGACGATGAAAATGGAGCTCCAAAATCGCTCTTAGGTCGGCTCCCATGGAGGAAATGAGATGAAATGAGCCAAATCCATTTCTTTACACTTATACACTGCCCAGACGACTCTTCTTCGCGAGATTCCCAAAAATCATTTTTCCTAACTCTTCTCAGACAACCTCTAGTATAATGGCCATAACTTTTTGTGCAAAACTCCAAATGACAAATGGTTTAACTTTTTGAAAACTAGACAGCAAGATCTACAACTTTCATGATTTGGTTATCTCTCAATTCCTTATAGATTTTGAGATATAAGCCTCCAAAGTCAGCCCTGTGCAACACAAATTTCTTCTTCATCTTCCCGGACAGCCTATACTGTACCAGCCATAACTGTACATAACTTTTGGTACACAAATCCAAATGCTAAATGGTTTACATTTCTGAAAACTAGACACAAAGGGCTACAACTTTCATTTTTGGATCATCTCAAAATTCCTTATAGATTGTGAGATATGAGCCTCCTTCCCGGACAGCCTATACTGTACCAGCCATAACTGTACATAACTTTTGGTACACAAATCCAAATGCTAAATGGTTTACATTTCTGAAAACTAGACACAAAGGGCTACAACTTTCATTTTTGGATCATCTCCAAATTCCTTATAGATTGTGAGATATGAGCCTCCGAAGTCAGACCTGCGCAACAGAGATTTTCTTCTTCGCGAACGCGAAGGACAAAATCCATATGCCCAAACCTTCTTCGCGAACGCGAAGAACAACACCAGACACCAGCAACAGCTATAGCAAAACAGCCCGAAATGATTCGAAACCACCCCGAAACACACCCGAGGCCCCCGGAACCCCATCCAATCACACCAACCAGTCCCATAACATGACATAGACCTGCTCGAGGCCTCAAATCACATCAAACAACATCGAAATCGTGAATCACGCTCCAATTCAAGCTTAATGAACTTTAAAATTTCAAACTTCTACATTCGATGTCGAAACCTATCAAATCACGTTCGATTGACCTCAAATTTTGCACACAAGTCACATTCGACATTACGGACCTACTCCAAATTCCAGAATTGGTATCCGACCCCGATATCAAAAAGTCCACTTCTGGTCAAACTTCTCGAAAACCTTCAAATTTCCAAATGACTCCAAAATGACCCACGGACCTCCGACTTCACTTCCGATCGCGCTCCCAACACCAGAATCACCATACGGAGCTATTCCCAGACTCGGAATCCCAAACGGACATTGATAACACTGAAATGCACTTCAACCCAAACTTATGAAATTCTTCCAAAATGCTAACTTCCACAATAGGTGCCGAAACGTTCTCGGGTCTTCCAAAACCCGGTCAAGTTCGAAATCATTATACAAACCTGTTGGAACCTTCGAATCCCAATTCCGAGGTCGTTTACTCAAAAATCTAGTCTTAGTTAATTCTTTCAACTTAAAGCTTCCGAAATGAGAATTCTCTTTTCCAAATCAACTTCGAACTTCCCGGAATTCATTTCCGACCATGCGTACAAGTCATAATACCTTAAGTGAAGCTGCTCATGGCCTCAAACTGCTGAACGACGCGCTAAAGCTTAAAACGACCGGTCGGGTCGTTACATTCTCTCCCACTTAAACTCACGTTCGTCCTCGAATGTGCTAAGAACTGCGCTGGAGTTGTCTGAAATCATTGCTTAACACCTCGTGCACCTACCCGTGCTACCACAACTCGGTTGAGCACATTAGTTCGAGCAAGTTTGAAGATGTTCTCTTTTATTCAGGCAAATAAGCTTAGAGCCCAGTTCCAACATCCAGAACTCTCTGCCAGGCTTGCTTTCAACATATGAACACCGCATCAATCACCCCACGATGCACCGATACAAGATTGCATACCTTTGCTGAATTCACACTATGCCCTGCATAACTCACACAACCATAATAATATCCTCTGATCATAATTAGTCGAAATTCCACGAATCTGACGCTCCCAATGCATCTCACGACCCACATACATCTTGCTCTAACTTTTACAATACCGCCATGACGGAAGATGCGCGTAGAAATTCACAACCAACTGCCGAGTCAATAATTCATTGAGTCTATACCCCTGACAAGAACCATCACCCCATTCTGAACCAAATAATGGTATTTGCCCTTTAATATTCTTCATATAATCCGATTGCACTGATCTTAGATCCAATAATCTCATCTCACCCAGAATGAACTGCTCAGCAACTAAACCACTCAGACATGACCAAAAGTCTCATGTGATGCCACAATGTGCCAATAGGCTACTAATTCGAACGCGATTCAAAATGAAAGCGAACTCTGGAAGGGACTACTCAACTCACATAGCTAATACAAGTTCTCATAAAAATAAAAAACAAAACACATAAAAACAAATATAGGTAATTGTACTCAACATCACACTGTTGCGGCGCGCAACCCGATCCAAATAACATACCCGTGGTGGCGTGCCACCCGATCCACACATAAAACTCACATAAGGAGATACACACCGAGCTAAATTGCGCATTACAACACAATACCGAATATCGGTCACAAGCACGCTAAGTGCATAATACCATCCTTGGGGAGACATATAGCGCTATAAGCTACAAAGCTCAAGCACAGCTGAGGTGCGATATACGATCTGAATCTCAAGAGTCATTCTGCTCATATAACATCATCTCTCCGCGGAACCTTAACACATAAGAAATTTACCAAGCTGTCTCACAACTCACACGGTGCAATATATCATTACATGAAATAGCTGACGACGAAATAACACCCCGACTACTCTTCCATAAGGAGCGCATTGCTGAAATGAACACATCTGGCCTGATATAGAGCCCATATTCTCATTTAAATCCATCCACAAACCTCCAGCTGATTCTAATCGCACTGAGCTAGGCTAATAACCTTTCGAAGGTCCATAATAACTCCCCTTTTTCTCATAACACACAAGAACAACCATCATAATTGGAGTAATCCTCCACAGTCCACAACCCAATAAACCGAGTGCCCTCCGGGCATCAATTCTCAATTTAACGACATTACCACAATCTTTATACTTGGTTTAACTCTTCAATCAATCCAGTGACTACATGCCACACTTATACAACCCTCCCGTGGGGCACGCTCCCACAACCTTCCGTAACAGATACAGGTCTGTACATCCAAACCACCGGCCGCACTAACGCTGAAAAGTGATCAAGAATCCTTAACCAGGATACAAATCCTTTTTCACAAAACACCGATCTCATGTGACGCTGAAGACAATACCAACTTCCTTTAAACATCGAAACTCCTTTCCTGCTCATCCGAGCTCGTGACATCCTTGTCAATACCGAACTGCAACCTTGATCCTCACTTTGAATTCCATACCACTCACTGCACCCATTATGCCAATATACGATAGGACACAATTTTCATCATAACTCCGGAACCGCTAACAGATCAACACTTCATCATATAAAAACTTTTCACTTAACTCACTCCAGGAGGACCATAGCAACACACAGATGAATTCTCATAACCGTAGAATATGCAAATCTCTGAGTAGTGGACTAAGCCACCATAGCCCTTCCGGGATCCGCCTACACATAACAGGCCATAACAATAGAATACTTCTGAATAACATCACTTACAGCGGCCGGCAAACCTCACACGTACCGTCACAATTCACTTGCATAACTGATCACGCTGAAGGAACTGATCACTACCACCAATATGCCAACTCAACTATGGCTAACCAGTCTATCTTCTTCCAATTCCTTGATTGCCTTAGAAATAGTGACAACTCCATTCAACACATAATACACTCCATCCGCACTCATCCCGAGTGACCTTGAATCACGAGACCATGCTGTCTCAAATCCCACGAACCATTTCATACCTCCCAAATGCTACACTGCAAGTCAAAACATCATAGAACATTCTGGGCCTCTTCTCATAAGCTGCTACAAAAGGTTGATTCTTAACCGTACCTATAGGCTAGAAATCATTAGGCACCACACTTTACCCCTTTGAATCCACTAGGACCGTTGTTGAGAGCCACCCGCTCTAACTTGGCCCCGAATATAATCAACTCCATGAATCTTCTAGCACATGAATACCCTCTCGACGAAGCACCCGGTAGAATCACTTCCCTTGAAACCCGCATCTATACAAGGCATAAATCTTGAATCCTTCCCCAAGTCTGAACATAAGTCAATAAGGCCAACCATAGCACACCTTTAACAATTCCTTCGCTCAGATCACCTCTTATATTACTCTCCCTTAGCTGAAATAACCCATCAATATGCTAATAACCGGAAATCTCATAAATAGACGACCATGCAATCCAACCGTAGGCGGTGAGACTCTCCCACTTAGCTTGAAGCCACTATTACACAACTCTGGAATCCATTAAGATCCTTTCTCTCTTATTGACATGACCTTGCGCAATCAAACCGCCAGATTCCTTGAAATCATTCCGTTAATATTTCATGAATACTCTAAATCTCTAGCGATATTCACATATTCGACCTCTTACCGGATAGCCAGCAAAATCCTTCGCAGGAGCTTCGCCAACCATGCGACCGTTGATCTGCTCACAGGAAATAACCCACCTGAGCCCGTGCTCATTTACCAGCTGCACAAGTCCATTCACTCCTTGTGGACATCAACCGAATGTGCGACAATATCTTCCGATTCAAAATTATGTTGTATCCTTCTCCATATCGAACAGCTCCTTTCCGTCATATCCAATCTCCACCGCATAACAGCCAATACTTCAAATTAAATCCCTAGACCCAATCATCGACCGCTAAAATCCCTAAATCATTCAAAACTTTCCTTAAGGTGTGTTGTCATCCTATCACAAAACCTATATGCAACTCCGCCACTCTCCCACTTTGGCGGAACTCACTCCTTTAATCAACTACTCGACCTTCGCTTCTTATATCTGACCTTCTAGAAATTTTAACCACCGCCTGACACTCCCACATGTCCTTCCTCTTCCTTTGTTGCTCAGTTGTTGCCCTAAATAAAATATATCTTCGTAGCACTTGAACCCACAAATCGCTACTAACTTTAAACCTTTCCGAAGATCATCTTTCTCGGACCGTCAACATTAGAAACACCGATTCAATCCTGAACCACCGCACCCCGCGATCTCTGACAACCGTTTCTCCAATATTATTTCACAATATCTTGCCCCAAAGGCGAATTGCAGAAGACCATAACATCGGCGAACTTAACACATACAATTGAGGACGACGACACTACATCGCTGATGAAAATTCCACCACGCTCGAAAATACCAAGTCTCGTTACTTCCTCTACCTAAATCTGGGCATTCATAAGCCAATTGCTTTTCCCCTCCGAAAATAAGATACTGAATCTCGGAACCATGCACTGTGCAAACCTCATTCCAAGTCATTCACTGCCCCGACACATGGACATGCATCCTACCATCACGTCACTACTGTGTGATAATCATTCATGAGCATCAAAGCAACCTGTGCATGGACTCAAAGCTCCCAGAAGTACAGCTACTGAGCTGAAATGACAAGATATCCTTCCGCAAGGCGACGACAATAGCCCAATCAACTATACCGGGAGAAACATCCCGCATCACATCTGTGGTACCAATACAATTATTCAATTCTCGATTTATGACAAGCGCTTCACGTCGCATAAGATTGAGTAGGAAGGAAGCAAGGGCATAAGCCTCAAAGAATCAAATCGCACGATGAGGAATCAAGAAGGGAAGTGCTCCGAACAATCCTGTAGCCTCTCGAAGATAAGTACAGACGTCTCCGTACCAATCCGCAAGACACTACTAGACTCGCTCATGACTCGTGAGACCTAAGGGAACCTAGTGCTGTGATACCATGTTGTCACGACCCAAAATCCACTAAGGGTCGTGATGGTGCCGGACACCGCTGTCAGGCAAAGCAACCAAAATACTTAATTAAATTCTCGTTTTAATAATTTTGAAAGCTATGATTTTCCTTCAATTCTACTAGTAAAAGATAATCCTTACAAGGTAAATAAAAGAATACCCAATAATTATCCCAGAACCCGGTGTCACAAGTGCATGAGCATTTATTAGGAATGAAATAAAATACAGTAACTGTCCGGAATACAAAATGGACAGAAATAAAATACAGTACAGTACTCTAAAGGGGACTCTGCTGGTTGCGGGTCGTCTTGATAAATGCAGCTCACCTAAGTCTCCGTATCAACCATGCCGCTATGCCACTAAGTCACCAGCCACACATGAACCTGTGCAACAAAATGCACAGCAAGTGTAGTATGAGTACGAAAACAACGTGTACCCAGCGAGTATCCCGTCTAATCTCGAAGAAGTAGAGACGAGAGTCGACTTCGACACTTACTAGTGGTCCAATAGTAATATATTATTAATACGAATAATCAGGGATTTATTAAAAACGGCAGTAAATTCAAATAAGTCACGAAATAGGTAAACGTTCCTTTTTATATTAAAAGTCTCCGAATTCATAACCTATTAATTATCAATTTATCTCAAGTCAGGGAGAGCAAATATCAATTTCTATAAATCTCAAGGCAAGCAATACAAGCATGCGCAAATCATGTCGAGGTCGTACGACCCGATCCAACAATATTTAAAATGTGCACTGCCCGAGGGTCAAATGGCGCGAACCATAGATGCATCTATTTAATCTACCGAGGCGTTCGGCCCGTTCCACAATAGATAAACACATTCAAACAATCAAATCAAGAATTTATCAAGGAGCAATTATTCAGGAAAAGGCAAGCTTCTCTTTTAAAAGTCAAGAAATGATGTCTAGCCTTTTAAAAATTTATTTATACGTTCGATATGTTTTAAGCATTTTTAAGTTGACAACAAGGTTGCAATATTACAAGTGAAGCATGTTGTTGGGCCCTAGACTACCCGGACTTAAGCATAATAGTAGCTACGCACGGACTCTCGTCACCTCGTGCGTACGTAGCCCCGGCAAATTGGAGCACATATCCAATTAATTCACCTATGGGGACAATTCCCTCTTACAAGGTTAGAAAGGAGACTCACCTCGCTCCGAAGTCCAATAACCGGTTTCCAAGCTCCTTCTGACGATTCAAACCGATGCCCCAACGCTCCAAAACTAGCCAAATAACGGGCAAACCAATGAAAATACACCCTAATACTCATAACAATTCAATTTATATAAAATCCCAACTCCGCTCGAAAAGTTGACAAAATCGCCCTCGGGCCCACGTGCCCGGATTCTGAATTTTTCCGAAGATAAATTTCACCACAACCTCACGAACGCAAATATATAATTGGCTCTCAATTTCATGTCCAAAAATCGTAGTCAAAATCCAAGAATACAAATTTCCTAGGTTTTCTTCAAAATCCCAAAATTTCCACTAATTTACATGATTTTCCATGTTAAAATCTAGATATAATCCAAGTAATTAACTTGCAATAGGTGAGAATCACTTACCTTGACATGGATGATGAAAATGGAGCTCCAAAATCGCTCCTAGGTCGGCTCCCATGGAGGAAATGAGATGAAATGAGCCAAACCCATTTCTTTACACTTATACACTGCCCAGACGACTCTTCTTCGCGTTCGCGAAGAAGAAAATTCCCAAAAATCATTTTTCCAAACTCTTCTTAGACATCCTCTAGTATAATGGCCATAACTTTTTGTACAAAACTCCAAATGACAAATGGTTTAACTTTTTGAAAACTAGACACCAAGATCTACAACTTTCATGATTTGGTCATCTCCCAATTCCTTATAGATTTTGAGATATAAGCCTCCAAATTCAGCCATGTGCAACACAAATTTCTTCATCTTCCCGGACAGCCTGTAGTGTACCAGCCATAACTTTTGGTACACAAATCCAAATGCTAAATGGTTTACATTTCTGAAAACTAGACACAAAGGGCTACAACTTTCATTTTTGGATTATCTCCAAATTCCTTATAGATTGTGAGATATGAGCCTCCGAAGTCAGACCTGCGCAACAGAGATTTTCTTCTTCGCGAACACGAAGGACAAAATCCCTGAAGCCCAAACCTTCTTCGCGAGCGCGAGAGTATCCTCACGAACGCGAAGAACAACACCAGACACCAGCAACAGCTATAGCAAAACATCCCGAAATGATCCGAAACCACCCCGAAACAAACCCGAGGCCCCCGAGACCCCGTCCAATCAAACCAACCAGTCCCATAACATGACACAAACCTGCTCGAGGCCTCAAATCATATCAAACAACATCGAAATCATGAATTACGCTCCAATTCAAGCTTAATGAACTTTAAAATTTCAAACTTCTACGTTCAATGTCGAAACCGATCAAATCACGTCCGATTGACCTCAAATTTTGCACACAATCACATTCGACATTACGGACGTACTCCAACTTTCGGAATTGGATTCCGTCCCCGATATTAAAAAGTCCACTTCCGGTCAAACTTCTCGAAAACCTTCAAATTTCTATCTGTAGCCGAATGACTCCAAAATGACCCACGGACCTCCGACTTCACTTCCATCGCGCTCCCAACACCAGAATCACCATACGGAGCTATTCCCAGACTCGGAATCCCAAACGGACATTGATAACACTGAAATGCACTTCAACCCAAACTTATGAAATTCTTCCAAAATGCTATCTTCCACAATCGGTGCCGAAACGTTCCCGGGTCTTCCAAAACCCGGTCCAGACATACGCCCAAGTCCGAAATCATCATACGAACCTGCTGGAACCTTCGAATCCCAATTCCAAGGTTGTTTACTCAAAAATTCAGTCTTAGTTAATTCTTTCAACTTAAAGCTTCCGAAATGAGAATTCTCTTTTCCAAATCAACTCCGAACTTCCCGGAATTCATTTTCGACCATGCGTACAAGTCATAATACCTGAAGTGAAGCTGCTCATGGCCTCAAACTGCTGAACGACGCGCTATAGCTCAAAACGATTGGTCGGGTCGTTACATTCCAAAACCTAACCGTCAATCCTGCCAAAGAACTAGAATAATAAAGATAAAAAAAAAACCTTGAGTTCAGCTCTTTTATATGTGCATGCTAAGTTTACATGTGCGAAAGCCTGAAGGTTCCATTCTTTTAAGTCTTCTGTACTTGATGCCAATTTTGGATATAGTATTGGTTTGTTGAGATTAGAACTACTCCTGCCTGACCACTTCAACTGTACTTTACATCTATTGATTACACTGTTTCAGTAATGTGCCAATATTATTTGCTTTCTGGCTGGGCTTTATCTTCCGTTTCTGTTGTGATTTTACTCTATACAAACTTGAGAAAAAAGTTCTTGTACAACTGAGGATTCTGACATAATTGAGTTTTATTCAGGTGAATACTGTTCAGCCTTCATTGTTTCTTGAAGCAGCTTATGCTTCTAATGACTCGCAACACCTGGCTGCAGTTCTTAGATTTTTCTCAGACTTCATTCCTGGGTTCAATAGCACTACTGACCACCAAACATATAGCCGTTGTCTTGCTGAGATGAATTCAGTGATTACTGCTTGAGGCCACCTTGACATAAATCAAGAAGTTGAACCCTTTGTTTCCCCTCGAAGACCAACCTTTTGTTCAGTGTCATAGTTTTGAATGATACAGGTAAATTTGTGCTAAACAGACATAAATAAGCTATAGGGGTTTTGGAGGAAACTTGGAACATGTATTTTTTTTTTGTTTTAGTTGAATCCACTAGGCATTGTGCCTAGGGTTGATTTTCATAAATAATAAGCGAAGTACAACATAGGAGGGGGACATAAACCTGACCTCCAAAAATATAATACATAGGCACCTGGTCATGTAAACATAATGACCAGAGAGAACCTGGAATTGGACCTATGATGATGATCCAGTTGACTATCAAACATTGATAATCAATTAGATGTGCAAAATCCGAGTGAAGTAAATCTAGGTCAACCATACAAAAAAACACATGTAAACCTAATTCTACCAAGATTTTGAGTTGGAGGATTATCTTCCAAATACAAACAAGTCTACATCTAATGAAAGTGTAGAAGTTCCCTAGAGAGAATGACAAATTACATGTGATACCGGAGGGAGTTATCTTCAACCTTGCTTTGACAATGAGATCCATGAAAGCTAGGTTGAAGATTTGTATCAAAAAGGGGGCATGATGAATTGAGCATAAAGTTTGCTGCTTCTTGCTGATGATAGGGGGGAGTGAGCTTTGGCTTGCGTTATTTGTCCTAACTAGCCAATGGTCTTCTGGTGGCTTCTGGTGATTGGCTAAGTCAAAGCCATGGTAGATTATTTGTTGCTGGATTGTGCTAAGTGTGCAGTTGGAACATGTATTGGAGAAAAAACTTTGAGGTGTTGATTAATAGGACATGAATGTAGTAATTTACTCCTTTTTTTTCTTTTGAATTTCTAAGTTTTAGATTCTTTACCCTTTTGTCGGGTGTTTTGGGTAGAGGATAGGGCAGGGTACACATGAACTGGTGTGATGAAGAAAATGACACTCATGTTTTATACACTAATTCCATATTAGATGTGAAATTGACCTAATTGCTCGTGAACTCCCAGCAATAGTAAAGTGACCTTTTAACAACTTGCCTTTGTCCTTGCCATCTGAATTGTACTAGTATATGTTGATATAGAACAAATTTTGTACAAACTTGTTTTTTGGTGTTGTAGGTCTATGGCTACAATGGAGGTGATATTTTCTTTTTTCTTTTTTCTCTTGTCACTCGATATTGGCCGAGTAGGTCCATGGAGTGAAAATAGCATGAGTTTGGCAGTTTTTGGACTAGTAATTAAAAAATAACCAGCATTTGCAAAGTCATTAAAAATAGTTGTTCTTTTATGCTGAGATAAAATCTGGAGAAATAGTTGAAACATGAAACGTTCTAGCATAATATGTTGGATTATGGAGCCACTGCGTATAAACTTCCAACATATTATGTTGTAATATCATATATTTGTGTGTGTATATATATAATCGAATTCTAGGTTTCCAGATTTTTAAAGGTGTTTTCGTTTAGATTGTATTTTTACATGAAAAAAGTGGCTAAATTTTAATTACTTTCGAAATTATGGCTAATTTTCAATTAGCAATTGTAAATCAGGTTATTTTTTATTTTTCCCTGTCGATGGAGGCGGTAAAATTCTCCTTACCATCTTTCTCAGAGTTCGAACTCATGACTTTGTATATACTTATCATATTTACCTCTGCAATCAAAGTCTCATAGGAATTATACTTATCATATTGGAAAAAGTTTAAAAATACCCTTCATCTATTTATTGGGCTAAAAATATCTCTTCATCCACCTTTTTAGTTCACTTATACCCTTTGATTGTTAGGTCAATGCTGAATTAAAAGTAATTACTTAAAAAATATATTTTGCAAAGTATTTTTGTTTTTTTAAACTAATGCACAAGTAGTCTACTAATTTAGTAAAGTCTTCTTTTTTCAGTTTTAAAAAAAATAAAACAATTCAGTTTTTACAAAAAAAAAAAAAAATCCATTTTTTTTAGTTTTTTTAAAGCATTTTTTTGCAAAGACTGAAAAAAAATTGTAAATAGAAAAAAAATTATTTTTAACAAAATTATTCTCGTTTTTTAAAAACTGGAAAAAATATTTTCGTTTTTGAAAAATATTTTTTTTAGTTTTTTCAGTTTTTTAAAAAAAAAATATTTTGTTAAAAAACGAAAATAGTTTTTTCAGTTTTTACAAATTTGTATTTTCCAGTTTTTACAAAAAAAATTCTTTAAAAAAACTGAAAAAAAAATATTTTTCAAAAACGAAATTATTTTGTTGAAAATATTTTTTCAGTTTTTGAAAAACGAAAATATTTTATTAAAAACAATTTTTTTCTGTTTTTACAATTTTTCTGTTTTTTACAAAAAAAATTGGAAAAAATGAAAAAAAAAATTTTTTTTTGTAAAATGGAATTGTTTTTTGTAAAAACTGGAAAAAAAGACTTTATTAAATTAGTGGACTATTGGTGCATTAGTTTAAAAAAACAAAAATATTTTGCAAAATATTTTTTTAAGTAATTATTTTTAATTCAGCATTAACCTAACGGTCAAAGGGCATAAGTGAACGAAAAAGGTGGATGAATGAGTATTTTTATCCCAATAGATGGATGAACGATATTTTTAAACCTTTTTTCAATAGTTTAGGAGCATTTTGAACCCTTTACCTATGCAATCGCCAAGTAGGCCTAAAAGAAGGAAGTCGTATCCCCCGGAGTTGCACACCGAGAAATTTTCTGAAGTTCCATCTTCTTAGTCTATAAAACTAAAAAAACAGAAATACTAATTAGAAGAAAGTATAAGAAGTTGGAAAACTTACAACAACAACGACCCAGTATAATTCCACAAGTGGGGTCTGGGGAGGGTAATATGTACGCAGACCTTACCCCTACCCCGAAGGGTAGAGAGGCTGTTTCCAGGAGACCCTCGGCTCAAAAAAGCAACAGGAGATGATATATTAGTACCATAAAAATGCGTAATAAAAATAACAACAATATATAAGAAATATGAAATTACTAAGTGGAGAATTTAAAAACGAGTCCGTGATTTCCCTTTCAGTTCTGGAAAAGATGATAAGCTTAATGAGGAGAGAATTATAAACTATTAGTACAAATTTAAGATAGAAAAAGTTTTCATTTGAAAATCTGGTGTTCAGAGTCTAGTGGTTAGATTGATTTCCTTAGTTCCCATTTAACATTTAGGTGGGATGGAGATCATCATTCTTTATATTATCTTATAAATATAAAAAATAAAAACCGGTTGGTGATATGGACTGATCTTTTTTCATCTAACACCAAAAACAAACTTATACTACCAACTATTTGTACAGTGCGTAACATGGACTATTGAATTATGAGCCAGATTTAGCAAAAAGAAAATAAAATTGAATCACAATACCAAAATAAAGAGATAATTTATTTCGGGAAAATGATATTGTGTAGCCGCTCTCAAAATAATAGCCCAAAAAATATATATTTTTTGTATATATACATTTTGTATGTTATATATAAAAATTATATAAATTCTATACACTTTTTCGACTAACTAATATAAATAGTTTCTGGCGCAGGCGAAAAGTGATAATACCCCGAATATTTCTCTTAGAATTATGCAACCTGCTCTATTGGTTTCCCTGGGAGAGATCAGAGATAGGAGAAGAAATGGCGTGGGATAGCCACTATTTAAGGTGGTATTTATTTTTTATCTGGCAATCCTAATGTTGAGCAAAAATAGCCACTACTCTATTAAAATTAATATGTAAAGACATTTTTACCCTTTTTTCTATAGAACCGGAGCCCCGATAATGGCGAGAAGCGCAAGACAATCACCATTACCGGCGACCACCGGAACAACAACAACAACAACAATAACCTTAACCCTAAACAACTCATCGCAATCCTCTTCATCATCATCGTCCGAATAGCATCAGCAACATACAACAGAAACCCTAACTCTGAAACTGAAACTGAAGAAGAAGAGCGTTTCATGGAAGCCAGGTACAGTGGATAACGAGTTCCTCAACAAGAAAAGCTCTAAGATTTGCTGTATATTTCACAAGGAAAAGCCTTTTGATGAGGATGACAGTGATGACGATGAAAATGTGAATCAATCAAATAAGAAGGATCTATTGGTACAAGCTCAAAAGTTAAGGACAATAGGTCATGAACTTAGGCTAAGAAGCCCAAAAGTTAAGAACAATAGGTCCTGAACTTACAGTTACAAGTTCAAAAGTAAGGACAATAGGTCCTGAAGTCCTGAATTTAGACTAACAAACTCAAAAGTTAAGGATAATTGGTCTTAAACTTAGGCTAAGAAGCCCAAAAGTTAAGGACAATATGTCTTGCACTTAGACTAACAAGCTCAAAAGTTAAGGACACTTGGTCCTGAACTTACAGTTACAAGTTCAAAAGTTAAGGACATGTAGTCCTCAATTCCTGAAGTTAAGTTCAAAAGTTAAGGACATGTAGTCCTGAAGTCCTAAACTTAGAGTTACAAGTTCAAAAGTTAAGGACATGTAATCCTAATGTCCTGAAGTTAAGCTCAAAAGTTAAGGACATGAGCAGAAGGGTATTTTCGTCCGGACAGTTAAAGTTTATTAAAGCAGTGGCTAAAGACTAAAAACATTTTAAACAGTGACTTAAAAGTAAATACATGTGTTATTAGTGACTAACCGTGTACTTCCTCCGAGATAGGAGGGTCATGATTTTGATTGTAAATTACAAAACAGCAGCTTTCTGCCTTTCTCTTTATTTAATTTTTCTTTTGGGTGGTTGGGGTTGGGGTGGGGGGGGGGGGGGGAAGGCGCAATACTTTATAGTATCTTAGTGTGATGTATTGAATTGGACTTATTATGGAAAGTATATTAGAAGACAAATAGTGACCTTTATTAGTTAGCTGATACTGACATCAACATCTAGGCCGTTTGGTGAGATACTTTAATCATGCAACTCTAGTATTTTATATTTATTATTTTCCCTTTACTTTACAGTATTTTTTTCATTGTCCAAAGTCTGGTGTATAGTGTCACCTAATACATGTACTAATGGAGGTAATAAGAACTTAGTGCAATAATCGAAAGAACAAATATATAAAACCTCAAATTTCACGATTGACGGTTTATTTTCATTGTTGTTTTTATTTTTGTACAATTATTGAAAGAATTAGAGAAAGAACAAAAAAGAAAAATCCTGTTTGTTAAGACATATGAGTGGTCATTTTCAATAAATATATTAGGTTTATAATAAGGTTTGGTATAATAATAGTTGGTAAGTCAGTTGTCTGCATGAATAATGGTGGAGCCAAAAGATTACAACCTACAACTTCCAACTTTTATATTTGTTGGCTAATTAGAAAGAAACAGAATGATGCTGGCAACCTAATATTATTTTTGGCATATTAGATCATTTTGAAAATGAAATATGTTATTTTTTTCCCAGTTCTTGTTAGGTATACACGTACCCCACCAAAATTCTTAGCAGATACCATTGAATATTACGTTTTATATTAAATAAATTTTGGAATTTTCTCTTTGAGAGTTGATTATGAGAACGAAAAAAAATATATATATTACTAACATTCGTTGGTGCATAAAATTATATGCTGTGAGGGAATAAATATTTTGATATTTAATCGAGAGAAACTTTATTTAAATAGATATAATGTGTGTGTATATATATATATTATTGTTCTTTTTTTATTTTTATATATAATACTACAGTTGCTGAACGTAATAATCATTGACCAAACCAGGTGGGCGTTTGGACATAAGAATTGTAAAATTTCAAAAAAAGTGAAGAAAAAAAAATTTCAAGTGAATATGATATTTAAAAATTTGAGTTGTGATTGGACATGAATATAATTTTGGATTGTTTTAAATTTTTGTGAGTAATCTGAGTGAAAATTTTGAAAATAACTTTTTTGAATTTTTAAAAAATTCAAAATTCATCTTCAAGTGAAAATTGAAAATTATATGGTCAAACGTTAATTTCAAAAAAATAATAAAAAGTCGAAAACAAAAAATTCATGACCAATCGGGCTCTAGATAAGAATACAAGTTAGAGAGGGGAATAATATGGAGCTTTTTCGAGGAAAAATTTAGAATTTTAAATAACTTTTTGGAGTAGATTATTTTTTCAAGGACTTTTTCTGAAGGGCTTGGGACAAATTGGCAGTTTCAAAACACACGTGTAAAGGTACAAATACTACCCAAAAATAATCATTGGATTCCTACAAACTATCTTTAATTCATTTGTTTAAAAAAAATTTAAGGCAAAAGGGTTCCATTTTTTGTTGATACAATAATCTATAATGAGTGGTTGGTTTGACAGCCTTTTTCTCCCTTTTTGGGGAGTTTATCTTTTGGCCCCAAAGAAACTAAAGGGCAAAGTTGTAAGAGTAAAAGAGTATACTTTATACTTTATCCAGGATTAATCCTTAGAAAATATAGAAAATTAAATATAGAACTGTACGTCTTCTAGTTTTAGGTTTGACTTTCCTATATTTATTATTCCTTTTTTTATCTATCCAAAAAGATTAATCATTGAGTGTTCTTTCACGGCGCATTTGCATCTATACCCGTTTTTTGTGTCACGTTTTAACTTGTGCCCGCTTTGCAAAAACAATTGCAAGCGTACCCGCTTTTTTGCATAACTTCAGCATACGGGGCTGAAGTAGCAAAGACAATCACACAAAACTTCAAAATTCTAGTAGCCGGGCCTGAAGTTCAGCTCTAGAGCTGAAGTTTTTTGTTTTTTAACTGGCGAACTTCAGCTCTAGAGCTGAAGTTTTTGTTTTGTAACTGGCGAACTTCAGCTCTAGAGCTGAAGTTTTTGTTTGTAACTGGCGAACTTCAGCTCTAGAGCTGAAGTTTTTGTTTGTAAGCTTTAGCTCTAGAGCTGAAGTACCACAATTAGTAGTGATTTTTTAAGAAAAATAGCGTACATCTTCTCAGCTCAAACACGAATAAACATACAAAAACTCCAAAATTTTACAGCTCATCCTACTGGTAACTTAAACTTTTTCCTAAGACTAATTTGCTGTAAATTTGGAGCAGAAGTACAACTGCCGAACTTTTCAATTAAAAAAAATTGATCTTATAACTAAAGCAGCGTTGCTTCTGGAGATAAATACCAGTTTGTTTTGTAACTTGAAGAAGAAAATGAAGGAGGAGAAGGAGGAGAAGAAAGGAGGCTGAAGTTATTTAAAAAGTGGGTACAAGTTAAAAGTTTAAAAAAAAATATAGGTATATGTTAAATGGGGGCGACCAAATAGGGCGCCCCGTGCAATTTTTACTTCTTTCACATGGATATGCTACTTTTCAACCCAACAAAAAAGGGCCAAATACATATACAACCCATCCAACTTGGCACCATTTTTTATTTTGGCACTTTATCTCTACCTTGTTCCATTTTGGCCCTCCAACTCTATTTTATATGTTCCATTTTACCCTCCAACTCTATTTCTTATGTTCCACTTTAACACAAAAGCTGAAACCAATGCAGAAAATATAGCGCGTGTGTATACACAAAACTGAGGTGTAATAAATATCCAATTAAATGTTATCACCTAGTTTTTTCATCCATGTCAAATGGGTCAATACTAAAATATCCGAACCCGACCGTATTTTTTCATCCACTGTTGCTCCATCTTTATTCTCTAAGTTGCAAAGCTTTCATCTGCCGATTTCATACTTGGCCCATTTAGATGAAATATATTCACAAAAAATACGGTCGAATTCAGGTATTTTAGTATTGACCCGTTTGACATGGATAAAAAAATTAGGTGGCAACATTTAATTGGATATTTATTATACCTTAGATTTGTGTATACACACGCGCTATATTTTTTGCCTGGTTTCAGCTTTTGTGTTAAAGTGGAACATAAGAAATAAGGTTAGAGGGCTAAAATGGAACAATGTGCAGATAGAGTGCCAAAATGAAAAATGGTGCCAAGTTGGATGGGTTGTATATGTATATAAAAAAAATGTCCAAAATAGGAGCATGTCAATTTATGCAAGACGGGTAAATATAGTATTCTTGTTTGAATGACTTTTTAAGAAAATATGTTTTGACACAGATATATGTGTTTGTTTCAAGGTTTAATTATTTTTGTCAAAAACATCTTTTAGTTCACGTGAGGCTTGGAAATAAATTTTAAATGTGAACTCCAGGTTGTTGAGGTCAAAGGAACGAAGACAAATACACAAAATTCCACGTCTATCCACCAAAACAGTAAAATAAATAAAAACCATTGGTACTTGTATGGAAAAATGACAAATTTTTGAACCTATAGTTGACTGACACCTGTCTTGTTGAAGCTTCTTAAACTCTTGTTGGTTTTTTCTTGTGAAAACAAACAACAGAATGAATAGTCTACATTCATGCTATGGTTGTGGAGTAAAAAGAAGGGAATAGTTATTTTATTTACTTTTATTTTTTTTGTCTCTTCGTAATTCTTGGGTCCAAAGTTTAAAAAAGGAACCAACTATTAGGAGTTGAAAGGTATGTATCAATGTGATGAAGTGCTCTAACTTATATGTCAAGACAATAAAGACAATACTATATTCTTCTTAATAGACTTACATTTAGGAAAGTGATTAATTTTTACTTTTTCTGTAAATACATAGTCCTAGTTTACCACATCTGCACTCATGTGGAGCTACAGTTTTAGTACATAGGACCAATTGACTTTCTGCTAATTAAACATGTACAAGTTTCACAACACATCACATGGAACATTAAAGAAACAAAATTGTTCTAATACTGATGTAATATATATTTCTAAATAAGAGTTATCTCCAAGAAATCTAGAGAAGCTAAAAATAAAGGTGTCAATGTGTCGGGTCGGTGTGAGCACGTGATTTTTGTCCTATATGAATTACTCCCATAAATTCAAGAAAACAAATTTCTCTCATTGTTTGCAGTTTTGTAGATTTTTGTGGCAATTTTTGTCGACTGTTTGCATTTGTCTGTGCACTTTTATTTTATTTAATTCATGAAAAATACAAAATATGTTGCATTTGCATTTAGGATTTAATTTGATATTTTTCAGATTAATTAGCAAATTAGTTGTTTTATAAGAAATGGGGAAATCAAAAAAATAACTTATTTTTGCACTTCTTAATTTTTAATTTTGGTAGATTTTCTTTAAATTTGGTTTTTAATTAGTTATGATAATTATTATTTGTATTTAATTAGTATTTTGATAGGTTAATTTGGTTTTAGGATTAAATTTAGGTTTTAATTTTAATTTTTGAAAAAAAGGGGAAAAGAATTTTGAAGAAAAATGAATTGAAAAGAAAAGGAAAGAATTGAGAGGATCAAAACTTTGGGCCAAATTGATTAAATTCCCCAGCCCAAATCATTTTCCCCAAACCCGTCTACCTGAGCCCAAAATTGAGCCCCACCCGGTCCAAATCGGCTGATCCTTCAGACCATCCAAACGACGTAGTATAAAGCCAATATTATGTCGTTTCGAATTCACTAATGTCCAAATGATCTGAGCCCTTCATCCCTCTTCATCCAACGGACCGGAACTAGTTTCCCCTAGCTATTTGATTGTCCGAATCTAGCCCCCCTCGATCGTCTCTGTCATTCCCCCTCTCTTCAGAGATCAGATTAGTAACCCTAATCCGCCGCCCTGATTTTCCACCGGCCTGGGCCGGCGGCGCCACCGCAAAATGACCCCAAATTAACACCACGCAACCTCCAAGGCCCCCTCATTCCAAATCCCCATTCCGTTTTCTTCGAATCTCCCCAGAACCGTTCGAATCTTGAATCGAAGTTCGAACCCTAAAATCCCAAAAAAAAAACCTCAAAATCAAGATTTCCGCGAAGATTAGGGTCTAGTTGGATATTATTCGTGCGTTCTTGATAAGAACACACGATTAATGTCAAACTCGGCTTAAATTTGAAGATTTGGATTCGTCGCCATTCTTCACTATCCGAGTTGTTTTAGGTATCTTCCCTTTTTCTTTTGTTTAATCTTTACTTCGGTTTTTCCTTTCATCTCATTATCTTCTACTTCTTTCTTCTCTTCTACTTTCCTTCTTATTCTCTCTTATTTTTCCAATTTCTTCAGAGTCATTGTTTATGCATGATAGTATTAAGTTTGTCTTAATTAGCATGATTTTGTTAGATTTTTGTTTAAGTTTTGTCTGTTTCTACCTTTCTTTGAGCCCAAGACCTTAGGAGTCTTTATGACTCTGTAGGTCATTTAGTTGGGTAATTTTGATTGCCGATTAAATTGGGTTTTTGGAATTCAGAAGCCCAAAAGGGATTAAGCCGGATTGGCAGGCCCAGTTTTAGAACTTGGACCTTGGGTCAACATTGACCCATTTGGTTTCCTGCAGTAAAAATAGGGGTATTGAGGGTTATTCCGGGTAATTGGCGTAGGGAATATTTCAGTAACATACTAGGGAAGCTTCAATACAAAATTGAATTCTTTGAGGCTGCCTTAATGTCTTGCCTATAAAGGCACCATGACTTGGTATTCAAGTCAGAAAAAAATGAGATAAAAATCTTGCAAAAAACTGAAATGGTTGAATTTTGGAGAAACTCTAAATCAACACTGAAATTCGTCACATTTCCTTGTTCAAAACAGTTCAAATTCTGCTTAGTTTAGGTTTGTTGATCCTCCTTACTAACGAGAATTTTGAAAGCATTTCAAATTCCTACATCTGGTTGAGAAAATGGTTTGGTTCTGGGAATTTTGAAGCCTGGTTTTGAGCTGTTGGGTTGAAATACTGTTGCATTGGTTGATTTCCAAGCTGAATTCTGCTACTTTGCTGATTCCTCACTTCTTTTTCCTTCTATTGCCAGGTATTAATTTGACTATGAATTTGGGAATGAAGTGTTTAATGTCAATCGAAAGACCTGTTCCTTATTTGAAATCAATAAGAAGTTGTTTCTTTGTTTTAGGACTTTATTTTGCACCTTGCTTTTGGGCCATGTAGTCTGATTATCCTTCCTTGCTTTTACCCATTTCATCATGTTTTTAGTTACTGTGATGCTTTTCTGTTGAATGGCTTAGGAATATTTGGAGCTTGGTATGTATATATGAACTATGAGAATCAGGATAGTAAACTTCAGTAGAATCAAGCCTGCTTCATGTTCATTTAAGTTTGTAGGAATTAATGCTTGTATGATGATTCTATTCCAATTTTATTAAAGTAATGTGTGTAGATGCTTTATGGGAATACATGCTAGTAAACAGTCCCATTTAGTTAGCCATTTTTTGTCAGAAATGATAAGCTTCATTAGACCTCAAAAATAACAAGGAATTACGTATAGGTTTGTGGTTACATTTTCTCACAAGATGGTATCAGAATACATGTTGCATGTTTTTTTAATTGCAAAGGCTGTCAAACGTTTGCTTCATTTAAAGGTCTTTTTATGGAAATTTTGACTTATATCTTTTTTGGAATTAATCATGACCTGGGCTTCAGCATTGGCCCAGTCACACCAAACCGGCCCTGCTGCCATTTTAGCTTGCGTATTGGGCTTCATGAGAGCCTAGTAAAGACCCAAAGCATGCCTGGGCTTTGTTACATGGTCAATTTAAGCTTAGATTGGGCTATGGAGTTTAAATATCAAAGGTCTCCCTCTTAAGGGAATAGATGTGAATCCCTGCTTCCCTGCATTGGTTATGAATCGGATTTGGGCTTACTTTGGTTGTGAGCCCGGAGACATTTGAAACAAATGGGATTGTTCACGTTTTATCATTTGGGCCTGTTTTCTCTGTTGACTCCTTGTCTTCATTTGGCTTTGTTGTGGAAGCAATGTTTGCTCTAGTTACTTGCCTATTCGATATGGTGCCTATTGGTAGCCAGTTGAGTCTGAATTTTCAGCAAAGATTAGTAGATGGACTTCTTTAAGGTTGTTCTCATAATTAGTTAAGTTTCTTTAAATAAGTTGAGGTGCGCCATATTAGCCAGATATATAATTTATGGCCCTCACGAGCTAAGTTAGAAATACTTTGATAGAACAATTCGAGGCGTGCTGTGCCAAACAAAAATCTTAAATGCACGACCCTCATTTAATTAATATTTTTATCCTTAGAAATTGAGGCGCGACATTTAGCGAATTTTTCATGGCCCTCGCAAAGTTGAAAATGCGTAGTTGCTTTAGGCGCGTAATTTAAAATTACCTTCCTAAATTCGGGTGTGCATTTCATGTGACCAAATTCAAATCTTAACAACGTTAAATAAAATGTGTCTCGAACTACGGGTGCATTTCATGTGGCGTGGTCCAAAGACGTATTTTAGATGACGTTGAAATCTTCCTTATAATAATTAAAAGCGGTTTGAAGTAAAATGCACATAGGTTTAAAAGTATTTTAAAATTAGATAATTAGGTCAATAATAACAGTTGACTGTGCTAGAACTACGGAACCCGGAAATGCCTAACACCTTCTCCCGGATTAACAGAATTCCTTACCCAGATTTCTGTGTTCGCAGACATAAACAGAGTCAATCGTTTTCTCGATTCGGAATTTGAACCGGTGACTTGGGACACCATAAATTATCTCAAGTGGCGACTCTGAATTTTAATGAAATAATCTCGTTTGATTGTCACTTAAATTGAAAAAAACTCCCTTAATACCCTTTTCGGGGTAGATAAAAAGGAGGTGTGACAGCTCTGGCGACTCTGCTGGGGATCGAACCTAGAATCTCTGGTTCAGGGTTCAAGAATTCGAGCTTAGAATAATTGTTATATTTGGCTTTATTTATTATCTGGTTTTATTTACATGTTTGGGCCTAATGTGCTAAGTGTTGCTTTTACCGCTTTGATATTCTATGAACTATATATAAACTGCTACGAAACCCATATTCTCTCTAAGTCTTCTAAATCATTTGAGAAGGGTGCACTTCATGTGACTTCTCTTCTGTCTAGAGTCTTATCCAATTTTAGAACAAGGTTCGGACAAGTTGCAAAGCCGGTGAAGCTTATGTATTCCCAGTACGCTACCCCCCCCCGACTCGAGTTGTCCACTCGGGTAAGCCAGGTCTAGAACAATAAACCCAGGTTTTAAACCTAGTATAACAAAGCCTCATGCTGGATCCCTAGTAGGAACGTTTGTTTGCATCACGTGCATTTGACTTTGAAGACTCAACACAGGAGTTGGGTCTATCTAGGACAGGTGTACTCGAAATGAAAAGACCATCCTGATGCATCCTACTTGCTGCTTGTGCATTTATTTGCTTCGGAATTGCATGTTGACCGGCTTATGAATAATTAGAGGAGAGTTGGAAAAGAAAAGTCAATGTGAGGGCTTAGAGAGATAATTATTTGTTTTTAAAAATCGTTGTCCAAAAATATACTGAAACTCTGCCAAAATTCTGTTCTGTTTTTTTTCTTTTCTTCTTTCTTTTTCTTTGGAAAAAAAATAGTTTTTTTTTCCCGTCAAATCTACCCGAACTACGCCAGTTTGATTCTCACCGGATGTGGAATACGTAGGCAACCCCCATCGAGTCCAACTTCCCCTTTTGCGAAAATAGCCCAAAAAGAAACAAAATTTTTATTTTTATTGTAAATAAGCAGGGTGATGCCATTCTTGTCTAAAATAGCCGAATGTCCCCAAAAGGGCGCTGGAAGGCCGTTTTGCAAGAACAACCGCCTTTGATCATTTTTCAAGGTTTTGGCGGGTTAGCGAACACAGCCTTAAAATCTTCTTCCTCGAAGTGCTGAAAGGTCGTATTGGCAAAGCTGGATATTTTTATGAAAATTTTGAAAAATAGTGATAACTTTTTCTTGAGTCAAATGAGTCTTAATTTTTCTCCTAACTAAAATCACCCTAATAAATGTGCAGGATGAGCATAGATGAAAATGAACCCCTCTCAGCTCTTAAAGAGATCCCCTTACAACTCCACATGTGGTGGAACGATTTAGGGAAAGACAGTAGAGGAACCGTGGTCAAGGTTTTGGGTGGCCTTATCGTACTTTTGAACGTCAGGACAAGATTGGACGTGATTGAAGCCTTGATACCTTTTTGGGATCCGACTCGCAATGTGTTCCGCTTTTCTGACTTCGAGCTCACACCCACGCTAGAGGAAATTGTGGGTTACGCCGACCTTAGTGGAAACCTTAGAAGTCTTTACCTTGTTTCACCAAGACCGATATCTCCCCACAAATTTCTCGATATGTTGAGTATTAGCCGGGACGTTCAAGATGGGAGTTTGTCTGAAGAGTATTGCACTTTCCAGTTCTTGTATCATCGCTATGGTAACCCCCAAGGCTTCGAAGCACCAAACACTGGTTTGACTCATGCCGAAAATAAAGATAAGTGGGAGGCAAGGCGAGGTCTGATTTTTATAGTAGCATTCTTGGGTACTGCAGTCTGTCCACGAGACGACGACAACATAGAATTGAGCCTCGTGGGAATGGTTGATGTGGCAATTAAGAGAGCTAATGGCACCTTGGTTCCCCTAATCTTGTCTGAGATTTATCGAGCTTTGACCATTTGTCGGGAAGGGGTAAAGTTCTTCCAAGGCTGCAATCTACTACTACAATTGTGGATACAGGAACATCTCTGCCACCATGTCGGGTATATGAACCACGGTATGACCAGTTTGAAATGCATCGAAGAATTTGAAAGTCGAATGGTGGGTATTGCCTTTCCCAAGGGTATTGAGGCTCGGTTTGCACTCTTGAGCTCTTTGATTGCCGATAAAATTGAGTGGCGTTCGGATGGCTTCCTGTCACCGAAGCAGTATAAATGTCAGCCGAAGTGTGTTATCTTCTCCTTATGGTCATCCGGAGCATCCAGCCATATGCTCCTCACAGGGTTTTGCGCCAACTAGGCAGATTTCAAACCATTCCCCATGACGAGGATTTGAGTAGACTTGTCATCGAATTGGGCCCAAAGGCTGCATTTCCGGAAGGAAGAGTTCGCCAGGTGTGGAATGAATGTAGATTTCTTGAACCTAAGACCATGGTCCGGGATTTAGCTAAAGGTGAGGTAGACCCCAAGTACGTTATTTGGTTCGGCAAAAGGTTTCAGATTCCTGAGAGACCTGCTAAGAGAGCTTATGTCCAATAGTTTACTAACGACTCGCAGGAGCAGTGGGGCTGGTTAGCAAAAGAAGAAAGCTACAGAGCTAAAATAAGTAAGTTAGAAGGACAAATCAGGGACCTTAAGTTTGGCAACAGTATCCAGGCGGCCACAGATGAAGGGGAAAAGAAAAAGCTGACTCAGGAAAATAAAGCTCTCAAAGCTCAAATCCATAAAATGAGAATAGTTGTTAGAAACCCGGAAAGAAGCCGAGCGGATGAAAGGCTTATAAGCAGTCTGAGAAAGAAAGCACTAGAGTGTCAAAATGACCTAGAAAAGTCTGAGGCCAGTCTAGCGAAAGTCTGGGCCCAATTGGCAAAGAATGCAGAAGGGCGGGCACGGTTTGTACAACAAATATGAAGGGACAATCACCAATCTGAAGAGAAAAGTAACTACCCTTGAGAATGAGGCAGCCAAGCAGGCCAAGGACTTTAAAGCTGATAGGGAACATTGTTATGCTTTGATGGTTCAGATGGAGGAAGAAATGCAACAGTTGCAAAATCAAAACCATCATGACACTCAGGTGTTAGAAGCTCAGAATCAGCAGGTCGGGCGTCTGCTTCAGGAAAAGGGTAGAATCCAAGAGAGAGTTAGAGCTATTGCCGACTACATTGTTGTGAAATGCCAAGCATGTGAGGACATGACTCATACTACTTTCTTCGCTGTAGTGATGACACTTGTCCGCCAGATAATAAGTGATTTGGAGCGACTTCAAGGGGATCTCGCACGTAGGCTTGTGGCGAGACCGAATGATGTCCCACGGGCCCTAGGAGCATTTGAGGCATTGATGTATTCGTAATTTTTACTCAAGTCTATATTGCCCTTCTGTTGAAGTCTGTCAGTCTATTTTCGAGTCTTTATTTTCATCTTTCTATTGGAGTCTGTTAGTTTCCTTTTTTTTTCCGAGTCTGTTAGTTTTTATGGTTAAAATTCGGAAAGAGGAGTCGTTGTAATTAAAATGTTTTATTTTTATGGAAAGTTTGAAAATCCCAAAATGTATTTATTTTTACACTTATCCCCCAGAACTACGCTCAGTCTGATTCATGTGGGGTCATGATCGTAGGCAATCTCCATAGGATTTGATCATAATCAAAAGAGAAAAAAGAAAAAAGAGGGGGGGGGAGAAAAGAAAAAAAATAAGAGAGGAAAAGAAAAGAGACAGAAAACAAAGAAGCCGTGGGAAAGAAACAATGGCAAAAAAAGAGAGAGAAATGAGAGAATAAAAAGCAGAGAAAGGCATGATTGGAAAAGAAAGAAGAAGAAGTTTCAAATGGAAATAAGGAAAAGCCGGGATGATGCAAGCAACCGATCAAATGCATAAAAGAAACGGTTAAGTGCTTAGGTGCATTGCATTCCCCAAATGTGCGATTGCCTATATGTTAAACCCTGATCGCTAGCAAGTTTGTTGTTGTCATCAAGTTCAGTCAGGTGGTTAGTTTGTTTGGCATTCTGGCAACTCACCCATACAACACCCGGTCCAAAAACAAGTCGATCATGGCCAACCAGGAACTTAATGCGAGTGTTATTGATCCTTCGAGAGAGGGGGAATAGTCGAATGTTAATTTGAAAGAAGAGATGTATAAGCTGAAACAACAGATCGCCGAGATGTACCAAGCATGGGTAAAAGGACACCCTCCACCACTTTACCCCGCCAACCCTGCCTTTGTACCGCCATTGGCTCAGTCACAGGAACCTCCCACGGCCGATTCATCCCTGGGCTTTCCCATTTACCATCACTATCAAGGTACTACTTAACACCACAAGCTCCACCACCCAAACCAGTTCCGTACCCTCCTCCACTCCTGTTTTCGTGGCACTCCCACCCACTACACTCCACTGATCCTCTAGCGAGCCTTTATTCCAAACCCACGACAACCAATATTACCCCCTAGAGCCCACTTTCAAAGCTCCAGAACCCTATTCCTACACTTCTCGTTTTGATCTCCCTGTGGAAACTGAGAAACCATCTAAAAATCCTGAACAAGAGAAGATGTTTAGGAAGGTTAAGAGCCTGGAACAGTCATTCAGGAATATGCATGGGTTGGGAGGTCAGGTAAGCGTGGCTTACAAAAATCTATGTTTATTTCCAGATGTTCAGTTGCCGGTGGGGTTTAAGATGCCCAAGTTTGATTTGTATGATGGGCACGGAGACCTGGTGGCTCACTTGAGAGGTTTCTGTAGCAAAATGAGGGGAGCTGGCGGGAAAGACTAGTTGCTAATGGCATATTTCAGTCAAAGTCTTAGTGGTTCAGCACCGGAGTGGTACACTCGGCAGGATCACTACAGATGGTATACATGGGATGATCCAGCCCAGGCATTCGCTTGTCATTTTTAGTACAATCTCGAGATTATTCCGGATCGTCTGTATTTGACAAATATTGAGAAAAAGCACAATGAAAGCTTCAGGGAGTATGGTTTTCGGTGGAGAGAACAGGCAGCAAGGGTTGACCCTCCAATGAAAGAAAGTGAAATGGTGGATTATTTTCTGCAGGCCCTAGAGCCTACTTATTACGGCCATTTGGTATCAGCTATAAGCAAGTCCTTCAATGAAGTAGTGAAGATGGGTGGTATGGTGGAAGAATAGTTCAAGTCAAACAAAATTATGAGATATTCGGCTATTAAAGCAACTACCCAGTCCATTCAGAGCAGAACTGGGGGAGTAATCGAAAAGAAGAAGAAAGAGGATGTAGAAACGATTGATTCAGGAGCTTGGTTCGGACCTAGGGGCTCATCTCACCACTATAATCAGCCTCAACCCCACCACAAAACCTACCCCCATACCCCATATAATCCACCCCAACACTACTACCCCCTACCAGACCCCCATTTTTCTGTCCACCACGCCCAAACATATAACCAACCCCTCGCCTACGCACAATGGTGTGCGTTAGCCCCACAAAACACCTACCCGCCCCCACGAGCCTACAAAAACCCTCCTAGACTAGATTTCCGGCCTAATTAAGCATTTAAGAACGAGAGGTTGCAGAGAAAGAAAACCTTCACTCCATCGGGCGAGTCCTATACTAGTTTGTTCCACAGGCTAAGACAATTATGCTGAGGCCGATCGAGTTAAAATTGCCAAATCCTCCCCCATGAAATCTTGATTATTCTGTAAGCTGCAAATATTGTTCTGGTGCTTCGGGGCATGACACGGAGAAATGCTGGCATTTGAAAAATGCTATCTAGGAGCTCATTGATACAAATCGGATTAAAGTCCAAGCTTTGGAGGCACCCAATATCAACCAGAACCCGTTGCCAACCCATCAGGAGACAAATATGATCGAGATAGTTCATAATGGAGGGTAACATAAGAAGCCTTCATAGACCATCATGATGATTCGATCCAGCGAGGTCAAGCTGGTTGAAAAATCAACAAGTGAGAGATCAGTGATCAAGTTGAGCGGGACATATAGTGAACCATCTGCGGTAGTCAAGAAGGGATTCTCAAGTGATGTTGCAGCGAAACAAGAAAGGGTAAAAGTGGTTGTTCCGGGAATGGCGAACAAGCCTGCCATAATTGTGGAAGGTGCCCGCACAGATCCGGTCATTATCAAGCCTGTAACCTAGTTACCAATAGTCAATAGCAAGGCTATCCCGTGGAATTATGAACGGGTGACAGTGACTTACAAAGGCAAAGAAGTTAAAGAAGAAGTCTATAAGACCCATGGATTGACTCGGTCAGGGAGATGCTTTGCCCCCGAGGAGTTAAGAAAAGCTAAAACCTCCAAAGATAACCCAGTGCTAGTGAAAAAAGCTGTGACCGAAGAAGAGGCAGAAAAGTTTTTGAGAAAGATGAAGGTGCAAGACTATTCCATTGTAGAGCAGTTGAGGAAGACGCCTGCTCAGATTTCACTGTTGTCATTGTTAATCCATTCAAACGAGCATCGACGGGCCTTGATGAAAATCCTGAACGAGGCCCACGTTCCTGACAAAATCTGAGTAAACTATTTGGAAAAGATAGCCAACAAGATATTTGAGGTAAATAGAGTCACTTTTTCTGATGATGAGTTGCCCGTGGAGGGTACTGAGCACAATAGAGCCCTATATCTTATAGTGAAATGCGAAGATTCTGTGGTTACCCGGGTATTGGTCGACAATGGTTCCAGTGCGAACATTTGCCCTCTCTCCACTCTGAACGAGTTGAAAGTGGATGATGAAAGGATTCACAAGATTAGTATCTGCGTGCGAGGATTTGATGGTGGAGGGAAAGATTCAGTCGGTGATATAGTCCTTGAGCTGACAATAGGACCAGTTGAATTCACCATGGAATTCCAGGTGCTGGATTTGGCTGTTTCCTACAATTTGTTGTTAGGTCGACCTTGTATTCATGTTGCCAAAGTAGTCCCGTCTACTCTGCATCAGATAGTCAAGTTTGAATGGGATAGATAGGAAATCGTTGTGCACGGCGAAGATAATTTGCGTGTCCCAGTGATGCCATTGTTCCGTTCATTGAGGTTGAAGATGACAAGGGACCTTGGGTCTATCAGGTTTTTGACACAGTATCAGTCGAGAAAATTCTATAAGGGAAATGCGTTCCAATGCCGAGGGTAACTGCCGCATCAGTCATGGTAGCTTTTGAAATGCCGAAAAATGGTTTTGTACCTGGTAAGGGTTTTGGTGCATCTCTGCAAGGTACCATACAACCGGTGTCTCTCCCTGAAAACTTGGGTACATTTGGTTTGGGATTCAAGCCCACAGCCGCAGACGTGAAAATATCCAGAAAGTTGAAACAGAGGGCATGGGTCCTCCCAAAACCTGTCCCATGTCTCTCCAGATCGTTTGTCAAGCCTGGCACCAGGAAACACCCAGTAACAACACCTCCCAGTTCTGTGGTTGATCTTGATAAAGAGTTGATTGAAAGGTTCGAAAAGTTGTTCAACGATGTGAACATGGTGGAAGCTGGAGAAGGTCCTAGCAAGGCGAATGTGCAATTTGTCGGGCCAAGTGCAAAGCTTAACAATTGGGAAGCTACTCCTCTCCCTACCCAGAAGGAGTTTTGGTAGTTTGCTTTGATTTTCTTTCAGTTTATCTGGATTATTCCAGGGTTGTAATTCAGATTCTATGTTCCGTCCGTTTGGATGTATAAACCTTATTATCCTTTAAATTTAATGAAATGCAATCTCCCTTTTCCATCATTCCTGATAGTTTTATTTTTATTTTTCTTTTCTTCTTTGTACAGTTCTTTTTATGCTGGTTTCAATGACATGACATGCATGAGGAATCTTTGGTCCAGTCTTAAAAGCCAATCTATTTATGAAATAATAATTCAAGAAATAGAGTGTTATGATGAATCAGAATACGATGAGGATGAGACCTTTGAAGAGATTAGTAAAGAATTAAACTATTTTGAAGAAAAACTCAAGCCCAACCTGAGTGATACCGAAGCAATCAATTTAGGGGACCCATATAATATCAGAAAAACTAAGATAAGTGTCCACCTTGAACCTCAACTCAGGGAAGAGATGATTAAAGCATTGTTTGAGTACAAAGATATTTTTGCATGGTCATATGACGACATGCCGGGTCTAAGCACTGACTTGGTAGTTCACAAATTGTCCACTAACCTGGCATTTCCTCCCGTCAAACAGAAGTTAAGGAAGTTCAAAACCGATATGAGTGTGAAGATCAAAGAAGAGGTCACAAAGCAGTTCGATGCAAAAGTCATTCAAGTCACGCGGTATCCCACTTGGTTAGCCAATGTTGTGCCTATGCCAAAGAAGGATGGTAAGACTAGAGTGTGTGTTGATTACCGTGATCTCAACAAGGCAAGTCCAAAGGACAACTTCCCACTGCCAAACATCCACATTTTGATTGATAATTGTGCCAAACATGATATTGGGTCTTTTGTGGATTGTTATGCAGACTATCATCAGATCCTAATGGATGAGAGGATGCAGAAAAAATGGCATTCATCACGTCATGGGGAATATACGGCTACCGAGTCATGCCTTTCGGTTTGAAAAATGCTGGGGCAACTTACATGAGGGCAATGATGACCATATTCCACGACATGATACACAAGGAAATCTAGGTTTATGTGGATGATGTAATCATAAATCTAGAAAGCAGTCTGACCATGTCAGAGATCTAAGAAAGTTCTTCTAAAGGCTTCGCAGGTACAATCTTAAGCTCAATCCTGCAAAGTGCGCATTCGGGGTGCCGTCTGAAAAACTGTTGGGATTCATAGTCAGTCGTCGAGGTATTGAATTGGACCTGTCAAAGATTAAAGCTATCCAAGAATTGCCACCCCCAAGGAACAAGACTGAGGTGATGAGTTTATTAGGGAGGTTGAACTACATCAGCAGGTTTATTGCTCAGCTTACGACAACTTGTGAGCCTATCTTCAAACTGCTGAAGAAGGATGTTGCGGTCAAGTGGACAGATGAGTGTCAAGAAGCATTTGATAAGATAAAGGGGTACTTGTCAAACCCACCTGTGTTGGTGCCACTAGAACCGGGGAGACCTTTGATTTTGTATTTGATGGTCCTAGACAATTCATTTGGTTGTGTGTTGGGTCAGCATGACATCACCGGCAGGAAGGAGCAGGCCATCTATTATCTCAGCAAGAAGTTCACATCTTATGAGGTTAAGTACACTCGCCTGGAAAGGACATGTTGCGCCCTAACTTGGGTAGCACAGAAGTTGAAGCATTATTTGTCATCTTACACTACTTACCTCATCTCTCGTTTGGATCCGCTAAAGTATATCTTTCAGAAGCCTATGCCTACAGGGAGGCTCGCAAAGTGGCAGATCTTGCTAACAGAATTTGACATTGTCTATGTGAGTCGGATTGCGATGAAAGCCCAGGCATTGACCGACCATTTGGCCGAGAATCCAGTGGATGAAGAATATGAGCCTTTGAAGACTTACTTCCCTGATGAAGAGGTAATACACATTGATGAGTTGGAACAAGCTGAAGAGCCAGTTTGGAAACTTTTCTTTGATGGAGCTGCTAACATGAAAGACGTTGGGATAGGAGTTGTACTTATTTTTGAAACAGGGCATCACTACCCTGTTACGGCTCAGCTTCGTTTCTATTGTACTAACAACATGGCAGAGTATGAGGCATGCATTTTGGGTTTGAGATTAGCTGCTGACATGGGTGTCCAGGAAGTTTTGGTCTTGGGAGACTCGGACCTTCTGGTGCACCAAATTCAGAGGGAATGGGAAACACGGGATTTGAAACTAATACCGTATCGACAATGTTTGATGATCTTTGTCAGCGGTTTCAATCAGTAGAGTCCAGGCATATTCCAAGGATTCATAATAAGGTTGTCGATGTTTTGGCTACTCTGGCGTCAATGTTACATCACCCAGATAAGGCTTATGTTGACCCTTTGCATATTCAGGTCCATGATCAGCATGTTTACTGTAACATGGTGGAAGAAGAACTTGATGGTGAGCCGTGGTTCCACGACATCAGGGAATACATCAGAATGAAAGTATATCTGGTACAAGCCACAGGTGATCAAAAGAGAACAATTCGTCGTTTGGCAAGTGGATTTTTCTTCAGTGGAGGAGTTTTGTACAAAAGAACTCCAGATCTTGGATTGTTAAGATGCATAGATGCTAAACAGGCCACAGCTATCATGACCGAAGTACATTCTGGAGTCTGTGGACCGCATATGAGTGGGTACGTTCTGGCAAAGACGATTCTCCGAGCAGGTTATTATTGGCTCACCATGGAGCGAGATTGTATCAGTTTTGTGCGCAAATGTCATCAATGCCAAGCACACGGAGACTTGATTCATTCTCCGCCATCTGAATTGCACACAATGTCTGCACCATGGCCTTTTGTTGCTTGGGACATAGATGTCATTGGATCGATTGAGCCAGCAGCATCCAATAGGCACAGGTTCATCCTAGTAGCCATTGATTATTTCACCAAGTGGGTTGAAGCTAAAACTTTCAGTCTGTGACCAAGAAAGCGGTGGTCGATTTTGTGCACTCAAATATCATCTGTCGGTTTGGGATCCCAAAGGTGATCATTACAGATAATGATGCTAATCTCAATAGTCATCTGATGAAAGAGGTATGTTAGCAGTTTAAGATTATGCATCGCAATTCCACCCCATACCGCCCCAAGGCGAATGGAGCAGCTGAGGCAGCCAATAAGAACATAAAGAAGATACTTCGAAAAATAGTAGAGGGTTCCATGCAGTGGCATGAAAAGTTTCCCTTTGCATTATTGGGTTATCTCACTACTATTCGCACTTCAGTAGGGGCAACTTCTTATTTGTTGGTATATGGCACTGAAACAGTGATACCCGCAGAAGTTGAAATCCCATCCCTTTGGATTGTCGCTGAAGCTGAAATTGATGATGATGAGTGGGTCAAAACCCGCCTAGAGCAATTGAGTTTGATCGATGAGAAAAGATTGGCAGAAGTGTGTCATTACCAGTTGTATCAACAGAGAATGGCAAGAGCATATAACAAGAAGGTGCATCCACGGAAGTTTGAAGTGGGTCAACAAGTATTGAAACGTATCCTTCCACATCAGGCTAAAGAAAAAGGCAAGTTCGCCCCAAATTGGTAGGGGCCGTTCATCGTAACGAGAGTGTTGCCCAATGGTGCTTTGTATTTAACAGATATAGAAGGCAAATGTGTAGAAATGGATATCAATTGTGATGCGGTCAAGATATTATGTATGATTTATTTGGTTAAATTATATTTGTTTGTACTTGGCATGTTTTGAAGATTGGAATGACGAAGGCATTTAGTTCTACTATCTAAACACTTTATCCTTTGTTACCCCTTTGAGCCTTATTTATTTCCTTTCATACCCCTCTTTTGGAATCAGTAGCAAAGTTCAGAAACGCGAAATCAAAAGATAAGTAACGGAAAAGAGAAAAAAAGAAAAAAAACAACAAAAAGAGAAAAAAAGAAGAAGAAAAAAGAGAAAGAAAAGAAAAGAAAAGAGCAAATCACAACAAAATAAAGCAATTCTTATGTCATGAACTACGTTCGACCTGATTCCTTTTAAGGATACGTAGGAAGCCTCACGGTTCGGTCCCATCAAAATAAAAATTCAAAAGTCCCCAAGCAAAGAAACTGGGGTAGAAGTTGTGGTTATGTAAAAGATCTGATTCCAAAAGTTGTAAGTTTGAACCCATTCAAGTTGTTTTGAGCCTTCGTGATACCCTTTCTTTCTAACCCTATCCAAAAGCCCACATTACGGTCCAAAGAAAGAGCTTATGACCAGTCTTCGAGAGATGCCATGTCGAGCAAGTAGAGGTGATTCATATCAGGGGTAACTCTTCAGTCCAAACAAGGAAGATGAAAAATGAGAGAGTCTTATTAGTGAAAACTCTCAGGGGCACCGTAAGGCGATGAGAAGCTGAGAGAAATCAAAAATGAGAGAGTCTTATTGGTGAAAACCTTCACGGGCACCTTAAGGCGAAAGTGAGTTGAGAGATGAATAAATGAGAGAGGTTTGTTGGTGAAAACCCTTCGGGGCACCGCAGGCCGAACAAGGACAAGGTTTTGGTAAAGAAATTGGGTTTTGAAGGTCTCGGGGCATAACGTACGACAACTAAAAGTTGATTGGTGGGATAGACTGGGTTGATTAATCCGAAATACATGTCCTGATCATTGGTACCAGTTGCTCTACTCAGATAAGTCTCTTTTCTTTTTTCTCCTTCAAGACAGTCTTCCAGTTTTGGATTTGTCTTATCCCTAACTCTCAAAGTCATTGCATTTCATTTCTTTCGGGTTTATTTCTCTAAGATGTTTCTAATGTCAGTTTTGTTTAAGCAAATAAGAAAGAGTTTCAAAGCTCACTACCAACTTCCAAAGTTGCACAAAGGCACAGGGCGGCCAAAGCATTGCTAGAGATAGTATGATGTGAAATGGGATATAAAGGGTCACCAAAAGTTCCATCGGTGAAAGGGTTTAGTAATTTCGGGGGAGATGCAGAGGTTCAGATAGATGGGTCAGAGATGTAACACAACGGTTTGGGTATAGAACACTCGGGTCATCCATGGTCATATGATTGAAAGGCAGTCAGAAAGTCAAGCGGTTCTTGGCCAGTTCGGGGAAGCCAGTCAAAACAAAGCACGACAGCGGAGAGGCCACCTTCAGCAAGAATGCCACAAACTAATCACCACATTTTAAACTGACAAGATTTTTCTTTGATTGAAACAGGGGCAGAAAATTTTGTTTGTTTCGGAGAAACCCTCTATAGGGGAAAAGCAAGCACCAGACAGGTTTGACAGTAAATTTTCAGGACCCTCATGGAAAATGGGACCTAGTTTAAAATTCAAAACAATCATGAGTAGCATAATCTAGCATAAATGTACCCCAAAGGAATATAAGTTGGCTTCAAAGTTTGCATGTTTGAGATAGGATTCAATTAGGAGTTTTCAGGACCCTCCTGAATAATGGGACTTAGCTTTAAGATTTCCATTAGATAATAAGATTTAGTGTAAGTTCTGTTGTAGGGTAGTATAATTCAGCCGTAAAAGTTGTCACTCTTAAGATCAGACTTGATTTTTTATTTTTAGGACCCTCGTGGATAATGGGATGTAGTTTTAAGATCTTCTTAGATAACAAGATGTAGCGGAAGCAATACCTATAGAAGATTTAAAATTGTCATTTAACTAGGAGTTTTCAGGACCTTCCTGGATAATGGGATCTAGCTTTCAAATTCTTATTAATATGTGGTAACATGATTCAGTTAACATTCACCGATGTGCCCAGCTATCAAACTGGGGCAGGAAATTTTCTTTGTTTTGTCTATTTTGTTGAAATCAGGAGCCCACCTGGAGAACAAAGCAAATCAAGCTTCGGTAATCAGTAGCCCACCTGGAGAACAAAGCAATTCAAGTGTCGGAAATCAGGAGCCCACCTGGAGAACAAAGCAATTCAAGTGTCGGTAATCAGGAGCCCACCTAGAGAACAAAGTAATTCAAGTGTTGGTAATCAGGAGCCCACCTGGAGAACAAAGAAAATCAAGTATTGGTAATCAGGAGCCCACCTGGAGAACAAAGCAAATCAAGAGTCGATATCAGGAGCCCACCTAGATAACAAAGCAATTCAAGTGTCGGTAATCAGGAGCCCAGCTGGAGAACAAAGAAATTCAAGTGTCGGCAATCAGGAGCCCACCTAGAGAACAAAACAATTCAAGTGTCGGTAATCAGGAGCCCACCTGGAGAACAAAGCAATTCAAGCATTGGTAATCAGGAGCCCACCTGGAGAACAAAGAAATTCAAGCGTCGGTAATCAGGAGCCCACCTGGAGAACAAAGCGATTCAAGTGTTTGTAATCAGGAGCCCACTTGAAGAACGAAGGGAAAACAGCAATGTTCGAAGGAAAACAGTTCAAGTTTAGTAATCATGAGCCCACCTGAAGAAAAGGGAAAACATCTCAGATTACAATTCAAGTCGGAAACAAAGGGACTTCACTTGGAGAATACAAGTCAACAAGGCAACGGGAATCACAAGATCAAGTTTGAGGATATAGATAGGATTTTTGTAATGCATAGATCATAGCTAGTCTAGCTTCTTTTATATTTGTCGTGGTGTAATAAGGAGTTCAGTAAGCAGTAGCAGCAGCAACAACAATAGTGGAATCACAGTTTTCTGGTAGTCCCAGCTACCGAAACTTCCCAAACTACACTGACCTAATTTCTTTACAGCCAAGGATATGTAGGCAGCCTCGGAAGCAGGGTGCAGTCAAATCTTTTAAAAATGCTTCCCACGGAGTATTTAAACGGGCAAAAATCGCTCGTATTCGCTCACTTTATCTTTGCACGAAAACTCTTCGTGTTTCTGAGCAAAGAGGGGCAGCTGTGATCACGTAATTTTTGCCCTATATGAATTACTCCCATAGATTCAAGAAAACAAATTTCTCCCATTGTTTGCAGTTTTGTAGATTTTTGTGGCAATTTTTGTCGACTGTTTGCATTTGTCTGTGCACGTTTATTTTATTTAATTCACGAAAAATAAAAAATATGTTGCATTTGCATTTAGGATTTAATTTGATATTTTTCAGATTAATTAGCAAATTAGTTGTTTTATAAGAAATGAGAAAATCACAAAAATAACTTATTTTTGCACTTCTTGATTTTTAATTTTGGTAGATTTTCTTTAAATTTGGTTTTAAATTAGTTATGACCCCAAATTAACACCACGCAACCTCCAAGGCCCCCTCATTCCAAATCCCCATTCTGTTTTCTTCGAATCTCCCCAGAACCATTCGAATCTTGAATCGAAGTTCGAACCCTAAAATCTCAAAAAACCTCAAAATCAAGATTTCCGCGAAGATTGGGGTCTAGTTGGATATTATTCGTGCGTTCTTGATAAGAACACACGATTAATGTCAAACTCAGCTTAAATTTGAAGATTTGGATTCGTTGCCATTCTTTACTATCCGAGTTGTTTTAGGTATCTTCCCTTTTTCTTTTGTTTAATCTTTTCTTCGGTTTTTCCTTTCATCTCATTATCTTCTGCTTCTTTCTTCTCTCCTGCTTTCCTTGTTATTCTCTCTTATTTTCCCAATTTCTTCATAGTCATTGTTTATGCATGATAGTATTAAGTTTGTCTTAATTAGCATGATTTTGTTAGATTTTTGTTTAAGTTTTGTCTGTTTCTACCTTTCTTTGAGCCCGAGACCTTAGGAGTCTTTATGACTCTGTAGGTCATTTAGTTGGGTAATTTTGATTGTCGATTAAATTGGGTATTTGAAATTCAGAAGCCCAAAAGGGATTAAGCCGGATTGGCAGGCCCAGTTTTAGAACTTGGACCTTGGGTCAGCATTGACCCATTTGGTTTCCTGCAGTAAAAATAGGGGTATTGAGGGTTATTCCCGGTAATTGGCGTAGGGAATGTTTCAGTAACATACTAGGGAAGTTTCTAGGAAGCTGGGATGGGGTTAGTTTGAAAGTTTAATTTTTGAACTAAGGGTATTGGAGCTAAAATAAAAATATCAAAAGGTTCTAAGTGCAAAATTGAATTCTTTGAGGCTGCCCTAATGTCTTGCCTATAAAGGTACCATGACTTGGTATTCAAGTCAGAAAAAAAATGAGATAAAAATCTTGCAAAAAACTGAAACGGCTGAATTTTGGAGAAACTCTGAATCAACACTGAAATTCGTCACATTTCCTTATTCAAAACAGTTCAAATTCTGCTTAGTTTAGGTTTGGTAATCCTCCTTACTAACGAGAATTTTGAAAGCATTTCAAATTCCTACATCTGGTTGAGAAAATGGTTTGGTTCTGGGAATTTTGAAGCCTGGTTTTGAGCTGTTGGGTTGAAATACTGTTGCATTGGTTGATTTCCAAGCTGAATTCTACTACTTTGTTGATTCCTCACTTCTTTTTCCTTCTATTTCCAGGTATTAATTTGACTATGAATTTGGGAATGAAGTGCTGAATGTCAAGCGAAAGACCTGTTCCTTATTTGAAATCAATCAGAAGGTGTTTCTTTGTTTTAGGACTTTATTTTGCACCTTGCTTTTGGGCCATGTA